>NW_017728947.1:48322564-48340778 GCF_001723895.1 Crocodylus porosus | reverse complement strand
ACAAGCTGGCAGAGGGTAGGTTTAGGTTAGATATCAGGAGGTGCTACTTCAGTCAGGGTGGCTAGGGTCTGGAACCAGCTTCCAAGAGAAGTGGTACAGGCTCCTACCCTGGGGTTGTTTAAGAGGAGGTTAGATGAACATCGTTCCTGCCATGGCAGGGGGTCAGACTAGATGATCTGCTCAGGTCCCTTCCAACCCTAGAAACTATGATCTTTTGATCCCACTGAGCATCAACAAGCAGCCAAGGCAAACAGGTCAGCTAACAGACTCAAATGCCATCAACCTGCTGATGACATGCAACTCTACTCATCCTTCATCAGATCTCAGCATACAAAAAAAGCCCCAAAACACTGCTCAGTAAGCCCAGCACTTGGATGAGATGAGGTTGAGGAAGAGCCAATTAAAAAAAGTGAACCCTAGCAAAATGCAGGTTATGCTGAGAGTTGCAAACACAAGGCTATCTTCTCTGGTTGTAGGCATACACCTCGATGCAGTCAGGTCAGTTTAACTCAGGAGTTTCTGGTTTTCTTTCCCACATTAAGATTGTACAGGAGAAGCCCGAGTAGCACACTCCAGCATCTCTCAGTTGCTAGGGAACACCAGGCAACGACTGGACCACAGTTCTGCACAACTGTTACCTTCCATTTGGGCAATACAACTGCACAGGAACAAAGCCTTCAGCCCTTGGGAAATTAATTGGTGAAGAATGCAGCAGGATACCTCATCAGCAGTGCAGACACCTACAAGCATGGGGGGCAGCGTGAGACCATAGAACTAGGGACCTTCCCAAGCCTCATTACCTGACACTCCAAGCACAAAGGACACTTCTTCAAACTGCCTTTGAAGAATCATAAAAAATGCAATACTAATACTAACATTTTCCATGTAATGCACTATTACCTTGGTGATAAAGATGGTTGGAAAACTTACAGCAAATGAATTGTAAATTCTGTACACATACTCGTAGGTACATTAATTTGTCCTCAAAAGACAAAAGCCATTTAGAAAAAAAAATAAGTCAAATCTTCTTAAAAGAAATAAAAACCAGTGAAGGTAAGAGAACATCCAAAAGGACCAGCAGGTAAACCTCCAGGAAAGTGCACTTTTTTTTTTACACAAGGATAAGAGGTGAAAAACTGTACAACATGTTAAGAACAGCAATACTGTTTAGCAGCCTACTCTTGAGCAGCAGTTCCCAATCTGTGGTACGGGTACCACCAGTAGTACACAGACAATCTGTCAGTCATATGCATCAACAGATTTATTATAATTACTTTATATGACAAAAATTTGCTGGTGATAAGGTTGTATTGTTTTAAATTGGTGGTGTGCAATGTGTCAGAGTTTGGGAACCGCTGCAACAGAGATCAGTTTATTCAGGTGGTATTGCTTAGCCTCAGATCAGCCATGCTGATGGTTCACTCCAACAGCATTATAGTAGTGCAAAACTTAATGGTCTGGTCCAAGAGCTTAGCCAGCTTACAGAGAACCTGGGTTCTCCTTGCTGCTGGATAAAAGGAAGATGGGTCTACTTCTCTGCTACAGAAGTAGTAGGGGTGTGCAAAGAAGGCCATATTCAATTTGGATTCAGTCCGATTTGGGGGACAGTGATTCAATTAGCTGATTTGGATCACTGTCCTGATTTGATTCAGCCAAATCCAAATCTGAAGATTTGATGCCGATTCAGAGAATCAGCGACTTGGCCATAGACACAGCTTTATGTTTTTTCTACGTACCTCGAGGTACCGGGGGTGGGGGTGCGTGCTTGGCAGTGGGCCGGAAGCACTTTTGGGTCTGCCACTTAGTGCATGGAAAGCCTCCCGCACTCCCCTGGCTCTGCGATCAGCTGCTGGGGGACCCTGAGTGCCCCCCCAGACCCAGGAGGCACCAGTGGTTGAGCTGGGGGGCAAGGGGGTCCCCCGCACTCTCCATGGCAGACCCAGAAGTGGACCAAAAGTACTTCTGATCCACTTCCAGATCTGCCAGCGAGTGCACAGAGGACCTCCCTGCACTCTCATTGGACACTCCATCTGTCCCACCATCTCAGCATTCATGAGTTGCACCTGGTACCTTGAGATATGTAGAGAGAGAGGAAAAAAAAAAAAGCATATAAAGCTGTCTATGGCCCAATCTCTCCAAATCAAATCAGAGGCTTCTGAATCGATTTGAAGAGATTAATGGGTCTCCTGATTCAATTTGGATTTGGAGATTTCGCCGCCGAATCGAACCAGAGACCTAAGCTTTGCACAGCCGTAAGAAGCACCTTGACTTCAAGGCAAGAAGTACGAGTAAGCACCAGAGAAGTAACCCTGGTCCTTGGCAGACATGCTACTTAAAACATGATTAACCAATTAATCATATTTTAAGTCGTAACCCAGCCAAATGATCATCCAATTCATGGTGTGATAAAACAAGGATTAAGCCATACAGTTATTATACAAAGTACATGATAACTTTGTGGCTGGTTCCCATTGTGCCATCAATTGAATACATAGCCAGCAGTGACCAGCTGACAGCCTTCCCAGCCATGGGAAGGCACTGGAGCCTTGAAGGGCTCCCATGCACTCTCACAGCTAAGCATGCCAGTCAGCCGATTGGCACTCCCAACCATGGGAGCACCAGGCACCTGGCTTGCCACTTGAAAAATCATGACCCCAGGCTCCCCCTGCACCAAAAATAGGGCGCAATTGGGATTTGATCTCTGATCACACAATTGCACCTCCTGCTGTGCACATGTGGCATGACAGGAAGCACAACTGTTGGGACTGCAATTCACATCCCATCATGGCCTTAACTGAATATCTGTCAGTGGGCCATATGTAAGAAAAAGGAGATCAAAAGCATGCAAACCTGGCTGAAGATTAATGGACAATTTTGGATTTAGCTAGCATGCTTAAACTGTTTTAACTGTTTTAAGAGAACATGTAAGCTGCATCTGCCATGCGATTAAACCTCCACCCAGAAGCTGGAAGGGGACAAAGGGAACATGAAGAGAACCTCAACATTGCCAGTTCTCATATTTTCATTGAGCATCTTACAGTATCTGGCATTCTTACAGTCCAAGCGCATAGACTTATGATCACGTGAGTCTCAGCTTTCAGCTTAATTTTTTTCCCTGACATTTGCAGACATTGGTAAAAATCACATGGCATAAAACTTGACAGTGTGAAAGAGACTCCAACAACAACAGGCTATTAAAAAAGCTTCAAAAATTATTTGAGTCTTGTGATTTTTGCCAATTTTTTTTTTTTTTTTAAATGCTTTAAATCTCCAATCCTGAAACATGAAACTTGCTCTAAAACAGCTTGTCTTTGGGCCCAGGCCGGCCTCCTGAAACCAGACTGACTGACGTTAAAAGTATATTTTATAGCTTAATGAGAAGTGTGTCGGTACTTTCCGTAGGGAAGTCAAAACAACAACAGAAAGAGAAGGAAATATTAAACTATTCACTGTGACACTGCCAAATGTCAGGCCCATGTCCTCTTACTCGCTCTAAAGAATGGAGCTGCGTTGCAAGGACAGCAAGCCCGCAATTCAACACAAGACATGACTGAACAGCATCAGCAATTTTTAAGAAAACAGCTCCCTTCTCAATCTGTATTAGACCTAAAATATGAACCATTTGAAATACATGAGCTAGTGGGTAGTAACCCCAGAACTCTCTGAAGGAAAAAATAGTATCCATCTTTGTGGTGCACAATAGTAGAGCCAGTCCTAAGCAGGAATCCCTCTGTTGATTCTTCAACAGTACATAAAAATTCTCTTGGCTGGACCGTCTACTTGTGCTGATGCATGAACAAGACAGTCAGCTGCAGTTTTTTAAAATCTCCTGTGCCATTAGGAAGTAACTTCCTTCACCCTACAGCCAAGTTATTGTCTATTCTAGAATTTTGTTTGCGATGACAGGTTCCAGGGGCTTTTTAATTACGTTAAATCTTTTAACATATCTACACTAGGGCCCCATCTAGATGCTTGGGATTTTTGTAGTTTCAGGGGGAAAAAAACCCTAATGTAGAAAAAGTGACTAAGGTGGCCAATGGAAAATGGACAAGAGACCATGTAAAAAGCATCTGACAATGAGTTTATTGGAAAGCAAACAAAGTTAACAGAACCTTTTGTAAAAGCACAACACATCCATTTAAACAGAGCTCCAGCTTCCCCTTCCAGTTCCTTCTTACTCCTCATTTCACATTCAGCTGTCATCATAATGCCATTCAAACTCACTCCCCAACTTATGTATGGCAATGATTTCTGGGCACTTAAGATAGCAGATGGCAGATCTCCAGTTATTGGTTCCCTTGCATTACCCTGCCCTTGTTTCTACCCCTAATAAAAAGGCTTCAGCCTTTCATGAGTCTCCCTTAATTTCACAGCACATGCTTTGAACTTTGGAACTTGAAGCATCAAATCCAGTTTTACAATCCCTGCAAATCTCTGCCAGCACAGCCATAGAACAGAGTCTCCCAAGAAGGCAGCTATAAAGCAGGACTGTTCAACCCCCAGTCTGTGGGCTAGACCCAATTCCTGGTCTTATTTGGGACCCCCCATGCAGGACCCAGTCTGGCCTGTGGACCAGACCTGTGGCACATACATCTGGCCCACAGGGCCAGAGTTAACCACCACTGCTATAAAGGAATAATTATGCATCCTTCTGTATTAATGCAACCTTAACTAATCATTAAAAAACTAAATGTTAGAATTGTATGCCCTTGGGATGAACAATTCTCATCCCTTCTACTCTAATTCTCTACTTGAATAACTAAAATTAAACACCTCCTATATTTCTGTACTTACACTGCTTACAGTTTGAGCCACTAATTGGCTTTTTAAGCTACTGGGATCCTTTTTGCATCTCCATGTGTGAAACCCAATCATTCACTCTCTCTTCTTCTATCTTTCCTCCCCCGCACCCAAACACACACTTTCAAAAACAAGCCCCCTCCTTCATCCACCCCAGTAGCTCATCTTTCCAGTTTCCTTCTTTCAACTTCCATTCCATCTCCTTCCTATAACTCCAAATTGGTCAAGCTCTGTTTTATCACATTGCTGTACCTCTGCTAACTGCAAAAAGCTCCATATTCTTGATCCTACCGTTTATTCTTTTCTAAACAATATTCTTTTCTAAAAGCAGACAACCTTAACCCTAAGAATATAAAAGGTGGCCATTGCTTTAGTTTGTTCCTGGTACATGGGTAGCAAAAGGTGCTTAAGTGGGACAGGGTAGCGTGAAAGCAGTGCTCAGCAAAAAGAGATGAGTAGCCCCAGGGAGAACAGGACATCTTTTTAGAGGATATTGCCAACGCAGCTTCATATTGGGACAGCAAGCACCCCAGTTTTCTCATTGCTAGCTTCTCTTACACATAACAGTAGTACCACGCTCCCTGCCCGTTTGGTTGCTGAAGAGGCAAAAAAGGCATCCTCCAACAGTGGTATTTATAGGTACTTCTAAAAAGGCAAGAGTGCTCAGGCCTAAACTAGGCTGACAACTGCTTTCTTTGTTAAAAGCTAAACAAAAAGAGGAATGTCAGATGCTGAAAGAAGAGGACAAAAAACCCCAAACACACTATCTTCCAGAAGTAACAGATATACTGCAGAGATCAATTCTCCATTCTGCTTTTAAATAGGGAGTAAACAGAGCATGCAAGATTTAAGCAGCCTCTTTTGTAACCCCCCTGCTTAACTCTGGCATGTGCTTCCACTGGAGATCTTCTGTCCTACGCTCCACTCTTATAAAACAAAATGGACACAGAATTATGAACACCAGGACTGCAGAGAAGGAAGTCATGCACTGAGGCACTTCTTTTTTAGTAGCTTCCATACACAGACACATGAGGATGCAAATGAAGCTTACAACATATGTGGAATTACCTCTGTGACTAAGCAGTCTCTTTCCCTTGCCCTTTTCCTCAGCCTGTGCGCCTCTGGCACTCTCTCTCTCTCACAGAGGATCATTTTAATAAATGGGGGCTGCATGGCTCATTTATTCCCCCTCGGCTCAGAAACAACAGATTTTCATGTGATCTAGCCTGCAATTAAATCTAACCCAGCACTCCACCTACAGGGATGACTCATTCTCCTTTCAAAAGCTTCCACACCACTCCTTTCAAGGCTGGAAGTATATAATTTGCTTACTCTCCTGATCCAACCCAGCTCCCTGTAGAATCAGAAGCTCATGGGCCTGAGGGGAAAAGCTGGTTGCGAAGTTAAAAATAAGTCCGAAAAGGACTCTAGGGGTTTTGCTGGGTTTTTTTTAGAGACTGACATGGCAAAAATGTTTGTACCCTGAGACTCTGCTACCCAGTCTCCATCACTGGGTTCTATTTTTCCTGTAGACACAGTCTGTAAGTACAGTCCCAATCTGGTCACCCAAATGTCTACCCCTCATCTGCACATCCTACCACTTCAGGGCAGCCAAGTGCACACTATTTAAGTGGGGCAGGGAGGGCCTCACCTGTCACACCTGTAATCTGACACTAAAATTGCTCCTCACCTGTGTTAAAACTTGGCCTCAGTGAGACTGAGGCTGACTTGTGAATAGGAAGTTGGGAGGAGAAAGAATCAGTGGGGAAAAGGGGCATGAACAACTGGTGCCTCCCAAGACTGTGGGGGGCACAGTGTCAGCAGTGGGGTGGTGAGCGGCAACCACCTGCAGAAACTGATGTCGATGTCAGCGGGAGGGGGTGGGGGGTTTGCAAGCAGTGAGAAGCTGCCACAGAAGCTGGCGGCAGCAGTAGGCTGTGCCCCCCACTACAAGCCACTATGGAAAGGGTGGGGGGAAAGGGAAAGGGAGAGGCAGAGAAGACAGAAAGCCAATAAAAAAAAAGTGATGGTGGGTGAAATGATCCTATCTACCACTACCTAACAGGAATGACTCAGCTGCCTAGATAAACAATCTAGGCAGCCAAAGTCATGAGGCAGCATCCAAAGACATGTAACAGGGTTACCCAGCTAAGGCAGCTTTTCTCAAGTTTCACGGTCAGAATGTGCTTCCATGAATTTCAGAAACAAGCCTGAACTTGGGAAGATTTTCAAACTGAAGAGCAAGTACCAGGATTACAATGTGCAAAAAAAGTTTACTAGTGACGCAAGTTTGCTTTGCCAGCCTGGCTTGCAGTGAACAAAGAAAGCACCAGTGTGCTTGTTCTGGTACCCTTGCAGAGAGACCCAGGACCAGAGGTGCCCTTGCATTCTTTTAAAGAGGTGCGAGCCACAGTACTCACATACCTTCCTCTACAACAAAGGTCAGTGGATTGACAGGGGGCCCAGCAGGCCACGTCAAGCAGTCCACAGTTCATATTACATATTACCATGCTGCCTTCTTCCACAGAAGTTTGACAACAAAAACGCAGGTCTGTCTACAAGGAATTAAGAGACAACAGTCATCCATTGGTCCAAAAGGTTTGGGTTTCCTCAGGAACTAAAAACTCTCTAATTTCTAACTTCCCAACAAGCTGATCCAGGGGGTCCTGGTTGCTCTCTGAGTTACTCTAAAAAGACAGGTTTCTAGGCCAGCGAGCACAGTGTTACCAGAAGTTAAACTCTGTTCACATTCAATATGCCAATGGCTCAAGCACAACTGCATACACAATTTAGAAGTTAAAACGAAGTTCTGAAATGTTCATTGCCTCTCTTCCTTCTCACTCCTATTCCCTATGGACCCCAAGGTGGGGGGGGGGGGAAAAAATCAGTAAGATCCCCTTTTTTGGGGACATGTTATATCTATAGTAATATCTACAGTCATAACTATATACTCATAGCTTCCCTCCATACACACAGAGCGCCATATACTGTATTTTCTCATATACCACATACCCCCAAATAAAATATGCACCTTGTTTTTGGAAGGCAGAATGTAAAAGGGGGGGGGGGATGATATTTTCGGAGTCACAGCCAATCGGGTAAGCCCATCTGGAAACCAAGTGTCCAGGAAGCCATCCCAGGAGACAGTATGGGTGAGGCAGCAGGCAGCAGAAAATTCCTGTGCGAGTGTGATCCCACAGGCCACCAGCTGGCCTGTGTAAGTAGTTCTTTATATGAGCTCCATGAAGCTCCACATCATAAGCCTCATGAGGATACTATGAGCTACTTTAGGGACAAGCCACAGTGCTCATTCAATAGCTATGACTGAAAAGGTTAGCACAGGACTCTCTGCCCCTTTAGCTTGCTGAGCCAGACAAGCAGCAGCCAACTTGGCAGCTGCATGGCATGCTCAGTGTACCCAAGCATGCTTCTTTTTTCAGTGAAAACAGCTTCCCTGCTTAATAAGAAGCATCCCAGTTCTGAGGAGAAAAGGTTCGTATCATATGTGAGAAAATATGGCATATATCTGATGAAAGGACAAGTAAAATAACTCATGTTTTAGTCAAGTTTGGTAAGGAAACAGACTACATTAAAAAAAAAAAAAATCTGTTCCCTACCAGTACAAAGGAAACAACCACATCTCTCTACTTCCCTTCCAAACCTTATGTTATTTGCATGAGAAAAGGGTTCAAGAAGAAATACCGGTTCTGAACACAGGAAATGAAGAGCAGTAAATATTACAAACCCACAATCATGCAACAAATCCCCACACCCCCTTGCTTTGGTAAGAGGAAATGAAAGGTGATTTTTTTTTTGCCTTAGTTTGTCCTCACCAGCCATGTGTCCCATATGAGGAACCGCCTGGAAAGTTTTGCCTCTTTTCTCAAATGGAAGAAACTGAACACATTCTTTAAGGAGCAGCTACACAAATCAATGCAGATCGCCTCCTCCTGTGCTGGGTGAGCATGGCTCACAATACAAAGCTTACTTACTGCCATTAAAATTACTAAGTTTCCTCAAGGGCTGTTGGTTGTAGCCGTGTTGGTCTAAGGACATAGACCAACATATTGAATAAAATTGAAGCCAATACATACAAGCACAAAGGAGAGCACACAAAACATCAGCAAACTCTCCCATGCCTGAAGGTTGCTGGTGCCCAAAAGCTTGCAAAGAACAATTTTTCCAACTATTTAGTTGGTCTAATAAAAGATATCAGATCTACCCAAAGAACCTTGTCCGTCTCCTCTGCATTTAGGATTTTCGTTTGTAACAGGCTAATGATTACCAGGTAGTAAAATAAGTGTGATGATGAGACAGGAGGAAGACTCCTCTTGAGACAGCAGGTCCTCCAAGAGTCAGAACTGTATAATTAGCCCTAAAGGCTAATTTTTAGTTATGCTTTATCATCCTTCCATTCTCTTTACATCTAAGCTAGGCTTCCTAATTGACATGGATGGATCATGTCACACTTTGGATGCCATGCAGTTCAGATTTTACCACTTTAAATGTCTTGCCTGCCTCTTCAAGAATTCTCCTTTTCCCTAAAAAAACAAAAAACAAAACCCAATACAGTTTTTTGTGTGGTTTTTTTTTTTTTAAATATAAATGGAGAACTTTACTGCTAGATGTGGTATTTTCAGAAAGCCAAGATTGACAGCCTCCAGAAGGCATTATCACCTAGTCTCGTCTGTGAACTTTGAAAGTGAGGAATGAGGGACAACTCTACTGGAAAAAAGAAAAAAAAAGGAGGATTTCAAGTTGCCGGTCCAGTTTGAGTTGTGGTCTACCGTAGGTCTACTAACTGAGAACACTGGGTACAAAATAAACAGGATCATGTCTTCCTCTGTGAGCTTTCTTCAGTTGACTTTGGATCTTTCTGAATTAAATGCTACAGCACTACAAAATACTTTAAAACTCTGCACACGCCTCAGACCAAATGAAGCTGGTCTTACTCCCCACCATAAAGGAGCCACAGGAATTTGTTTCCCTGCTTTACACAGGATGACAGACAAAAGGTAGCCCAAGGCTGAACCACAATTAGGTGTCTAGGAACCAGACTCTGCAACTACTAATAATTCCCCATTTCTCATCAGAATGTAGCAATAATAATTCAGTTCACAAACATTCCCTCCACTTCAAGTGGATACAAGGATATAAATCCAGGACCGCTAGCAAAGCATTAACTTTTCCCCTAGAAACATGCAAACTGATTAACAGAACTTTATTAAATGATTTCCTATCTTGCTAGGAGCATCAGCAAGAGCATGTCTCAGCAATCTAATTTGGGTCTTTTGGACCTGTTCCCACATGAAAGCAACTACCACAAGTACTAGCACCTTTTGCATTCATGCATTTGATCAGCGATCTCCTGGAATACAGGGTAAAGGTGCACCTTGGAGACTAATTAAACCAGAGAAGCATAAGTTTTTGTAAGCCAGAGCTCACTCCATTAAATGCTATGAAGGGACATGCACAAAGCAGGCTATCACAATAAGGATAGTTATTTGAATCTCTACCCTGTCTTCTGCCTGACTTCAGACTAACATGGCTAACTACCTCTCTTGGAATAAGTTATACCTGTTGCACGTCACCAATCTGTACACTCTCCAATCTCTAGCCTTGACATAATATATGCAAGTTAGAAATAGGGGGAATTTACTTATATGTTGAACAGGCCCATATTGTTCCACCTGTCTAGCCAATACTATCATGTCCTTGTTTCCATATCTACTACATTCACCTTCAACTTCATCTTCATCATTATAAAGGCAAGGCAAATCTCTGCTTTGTATATATTCCAAAAGAACATTAAGCCAACAGAAACCCTTCATGCCTTGGATTTGTGCTTACAAGACAAAGCAGGAAGCGTACTGGCTGTTCAGTGGGATGCAAACATCACTCAACAGTATCCAAGAGCTTTTGTGCATTATAACCTTGGCATTGAACTAAGCTCGGAACAGCACCACATTTGCTGCATCTGCATCAGGGACAATACACAGGTGTGGAACTGCCTCAGTTTATTCAGGCTCAATTTATCATCTTAAAATGATGATCCTCATTTAAAAAAAAAAAAAAAAAAAAAATAGGTAGCCAGTTGCACAATATTTTACTTGTGATCAAAGAAAAGTGGCTTTAAATTAAATGAAAAATGTATTTGGACTTGCCTTTTTTAATGCCTCTTTAAGCCTGAGCTTGCTTTATGGATACTGACATTTACTCAATGGAGAACTTTTGACACAGCAATTCAATTGACCTAGAACCCTTCAACATGTTTTCTGAGAACAGTAAGTGGCATCACCCACAAGGAGTAACCCACCAAAAATCAGGCAGAAGCCAGGGTAGATTTGCACCTTAAGCTAGAAGCAAACAAGGAGTTTACTGGGGTGCAGACAGGTGTAACTCAGAACTTTCTGATGTGTTCAGAGTTACTAAGTTACCTCAGACCAAACAGAAGTTCACTGTTGGTTCCAGGGAAGAGAGGAATGGAGGCTGGGCCAGAGCCTGCAGTCAGGTTCCCACAGTAAAGGCCAGGCTCTCTGCCAGTGCCAGCTGTTTTCAGAATGGAGGCTGGGGAAGGAGGCACAGGGAACTTGTTCTTAGGGCTCCCCAGCTGGTGCTGAAGGGTGGTGTGGGCGATTTGGAGCCCTCCTACCTTGGGAGGACACCAATATACCTGCCCCATTCTCTGGGGTGGGCTGAAAAGCCCCCAGAATGAACTCCCTTCACTCCCTTTCCCACTCCCCTCCCATTCTGAAAACAGGGACAGACTTGGAAGCTCTGCAGACAAGTTACAAAAGACACTACATTTTGAAACCTCTTTATCGTGATACCACATGCAATGAGGGGTCAGATTTTCACGCAATCAGCCATTTGTGAAGCTGTCAGCTGTGCACTTGTGTTTGGTCAAAGCTATATATAAACTGCTTTCTGTGGCCAGATCGTGCAAAAGTTGTCATGTTTATCTGCACCCTTATTAGCTGGCATCAAAGCAGGAGGAGGGCAGTCCTTTACACTTGCCCCTTGAACAGCAGTTAACTTTCTCCCTGCTCTTCACCTCCCCCCCTGACAAATTATTTCAAGTTCTCAGTAGTTCACGAATAGGAGAATGTGGGATCCCAGAACAAAAAGTTTTGTCTGGGGAAATCTTGGCCTGTTTTTAACGTTTGCTTGACTTCACACCAACAGCGCTAACTACATCCTTCCATCAAAATCCCCTAGGTTTTTGGAGACAGTCTTAGAGATTGCATCATTCAAATCATGTTTCATATGAAGCTTTCAGAATGTTTCAGGAACTATACCCTAATTTAACAAACAAGTTATGGCCCACTGTTGCCCTTCCAAAAAATAAAAACTGTCAGACAAAAGAGTGCTGTGAATGGGACATAAACACAAGGCCCTCTAATTTGGATGCTATAGCCAAGGGAAGGGCCTTTAAAAAGTGTGAAGAAACACACTTCATAAAAGAGCAAATCTCTCCTCCTGCTGAGGAGACTAATGGTAGTCTTCCTCCTCCTCCAGCTTATGGTCCATACTCTGGCCACAATCTAGATGAGCCCTACCAGGAAATGGAATAGGCGGAACAAAATCTAAATCTTTTTTTTAGTCCATATATCAAAAAATCTTTCACCTTTCGCCCAATTCCCCACCCCAAAAATTATGTGGAGGGACACAGGAGAGGAGAAGGAAAGAATTCTCCCATGATAAGTCTTAAGACTACCTTTAAAAGTCCATAGTTTAGCTCTAAAAACACTTTTTACCCAACCACCTAGGGGAGGTAGAATAGGTCCAAAAGATTAGAAAACAAACTACATATCCCCCTTGCAACAGGCTGGACAGCAATGCTTCTCTCCAAGTTCATCCCTAGCCCACAGCAGAAGCACTCATGGCACAGCCCTATCAGATTCCAACAAATCTGTAAATTCTGCTATATGCTTTGTCAAAGACACAAAAAGGAAGGGTCCTTTGCTTATCACAGAGCTGTAATTTATTTGACTGATATTTTCAAGATACCACGGTAGGTAAGGTTTACTTGAATGAGAGCCCTGCAAGTTCAACGCCCCCTTTTCCACACTCCATAGCCTGCTTTGACCAAACAATTTATCACATTGGGATTTGGAGAAGTGCCCAAGACAAACAGCATATTCTATATACATGGATTTAAGATTTTGTATATCTTTTATATAACATTTTAAATCCTCTGTGAATATAATCCGTTTAAAACCAAAGCAGGGACCAGACACTAGTTGACTGGAAATGAATCTCTCCTCTGCATACACCCACACAGCAGGAAGAATGCGTTCTTGTCTAGACCTAGATTCTTAGCTACTAAGGACTAAAGTGAAAGAGTTTATAGATGATAAACAGGAAATGGCCATGCTACTACGCAACTTATGATGGCCTATTATATAGGTTGCATGCATTGCTCTAGTAGCCACAGCCTCTGCCTTAGCTCTTTCTGTGTGGAGGAGAGCCTCTCGCATCTAGATTTCTATCAATGCAAACATAACTATTCATTTCACATTTGTGGCAATTACCAAGCATGTTATAGTTGCCCTAGCTTTCAAGGCAGTGTTATTACAGAGTGTCTTTACGAAGCAACTGTTTGTATCTTAATACCCCTGGTCCCCAAGCTCCTTCCCCAAACATTAAACAAAGCAAACAAAATGAGGATGCTGAGGTGGGAGGAGGGGAGAGAAGACTACCATTTTTCCAAGCTAGTTGCCTGTATTCATTATTTATCTGTCTGCATCTCAGCTCCTTGGCACACTTGCTCATTAATGTTACTCGTGGCTGACAGGCTGCTGCAGGTGTACCTCCTTGCTTATGCACCACAAAGCCTACTGTCTCCTCCTTTCCTTCTCAGCAATTCTCTTAATTCCTACACCAGGATCTCAACACACACACTCCCACACATCCTACTGTATCTAACTACCTAATCCCCCCAAAACATTTTTTCTATAGGTTCCAGTGCTGACCAAGGCTGTACTCTAGGGGTGGGAAAAATGCAGCCGGGGGGCCAGATGTGGCCTGCCAGGCCATTCTATCTGGCCTGAAGGGCCCCTAAAAAATTTAGAAAATTAATATTTATCTGCCCCAGCTGCCTATCATGTGGCCTTCGATGGCTTGCCAAAACTCAGTAAGCGCCCCTCCACACAAAATAATTGCCCACCCCTGCTCTACTCCTATTCTCTCCCTCTTCCCTAGAAGAAAAAAAACCTTCATACCTGGGCAAAAATACTACAAACCTCATGATCACGTTAGATCAATAGGTCTACACCAGTGATGCCCAACTCATCCAGGCCCACAAGGCCTGATCCGGAAATCCAGGGATGGCCATGGGGCTCTCCACAAACCAGAAATCTGGTGGAAGGATGAGCAGTGGCAGTGTTAAGTGCTGCAACATCCAAACCAGATGATGCAGTCCCATGAGCTGTGTATACAGCTTGCAGGTCATATCCTGGTCTACAACAATTCGTTTCAAGTCTTCAGGTAAAACATGCGAAGGAAAAGAAATTCAGTGCAGCTCCAGCACTTTCTGCCGTGGCAGACTGAATGCTTAGTAGTGCTACTTCCTATAACATAACTGAATGTTGCTGAACAATAGGACCGAAAAAATGTAAACAGTGGCACAGATTACTATTATTCCTGTTCAATAGCCCTATGCAGGTCTGTTGATTATTTGCAAACAAATTACTCTCTCATATTAAGATTTTTCAATATCTAATTGCAGTTTTAGGGATGGTATCTTTCAGAACCAAATCGCAGGGAACACTGGACAGCTTGAGGCTAAGGAGAGTGCGTTACATTTTTACTGGTGGTAGCAAGATGAGACAGATGAGGACAGACTGCAGTTGCCTAAAAACCAAAAACCAACAAAAAATAATATCCCTCTCCCTATAATAGATTTATATTGTTATAAAATAATATATTATTTGTATAATAAATAAATAATAATATATAATATTTTGAACAACTGAAGTCTGTCTTCACATCTATCTATAGAACTCATTGAATGTCCCTGTAGCCCAGCACCAGTTCTTCACTTGGTGGAGAAAAACAGAAGAGGTGACTGATACATATAAGAAGCTGGTGCTGGACTACAGGGACATTCAATGAGACCTGGAAGCAGGATATTGGACCCAATATCCATGCAGGTTAAGTGCTCAGAATACATTAAACACTTCTACTACTATTCTACACGAGCAATTGCTCTAACTGACACAATGAAGAGAAGTTCTACATAAGAATCTATCTACAAAGGTTGTACTTCACACTATTAAAATGCCTGACTGCCCTTGATATAAGTAAAGAGGAAGGTTAAGAGAGACAGGGCAAAAATAGGAAGATATGTACTGTTGTAACCAAATACATACAAAAGGGCTGAGTTCATATAATGCGTTTCGCTTACCATTTGCCATTCTCATAGAGTATGTGTAAAACACATGATTTCTCTCTCTGCCCCTTCCTGCACAGAGGAAAGTAGTGTAAAATAAAGAGGCAGAGTAAAGATTTTGCTTACCTGAGGCCTGGCTCTCCAAAATGAATGTACTGAAGATAACTAGTGGAAGAAATAATCCATGACTGGTCAAAGCAAGTGGCACTCCTGGGCTGCTCTTTGGTGCTACCATTCCATGGCACATCTTTTATCCTCCAAAGACTTAGAAAAATTCAGGAGTTCTGGTTGGTTGGGAGTGATTCAGTCTACAAAACAAAAACAAAAAAATGGAACCATCACTTAGCTGTGGAAGACCTATACACCTGAAGCAGGGGAGTGCAGGGAGGACACAAGAGGAATACAAAAAAAAGGTAATGCTTGTTCTCATGCAAGAATAAGGTAGGGTAGATTTGCACATTACACACTAACTAAAGTGTGCATGCATGCACACACCTATATATACACATATGGCACAAACTTTTGTGAGCTGAAGCTCATTTTATCAGATGCTGCAAAACAACACACAAAGTCTTGACTTGAATTCAGACTAATACACCTAACTGTATCTCATGTACAAGAGCTCAACTAAATAAATGAACTCATATTTTACAGAAGGGGAGTTTGCAAGACGACCTGAATGGGAACTGATATATTGAAGTCTACATCTTTCCTCTGGTTCAAATCTACTACTATTTTTCAGCTACAAGTAACAGAGAAGTATGGCTTACATTTAATATTATATGCACCCTACTCCTTACCCCTGTTTTAAGGCAATCCCAAAGACTCCATCTGGAAAGCTTTCCCAAAATAGGATTTCAAATAAAAGTTTTGCTAGACAATCACTGCTTTTAGAAGTCTCAGAAAAACAGCAGTGAAACCTGACTATATACCTACAATAAATACATTCAAATGCTTTCACCTGTGGTAAGTAAAAACTTTAACCTCTGGAGGAAACTAGGCAAGCCCAATAAACATGAACATACTCACATGCTCCTAAGGAGTGAATGTAAAAGTAGATTGCAATGCTTGGATGCAATGTTTTCATATTACAGAGCACAGCCAATTAAAATTCAAGGATATGACATCACTTGTGCTAGCGAATTGGGAGATGCAGCCAATAGTCTGCCACCTGTTGCAACACTTAAACAAGATAGGCATGCAAAAGTCTGCTGTAATGGCAAAGAGCTGTTAGGAAATCAAGGAAAACACAAAGTTGAAGCCCCATTTTATGCAAAGGAATAAGGCTACAATATGACTCCAGTCTATATGCAAGGGCTTCATATCACAAGACTCGTCACATTTTGTGTAAATCCAAAGATACTGCTACACTGCTCAAAGGGTCTCCAAAAACCCTTGAGAAATTCAGAACTGTAGTCCTCAGCACCCCTTGCTCACTAATATGCATCTTTTACAATGTAACCACGACAATAGGCAAGGTTATACAGACAATCATGACTTCCCTGCTTCCATGCCCTTTCCAACATATTCTCCCCCACATACTGAACATTTTCAGAGGATGATTCTCTTTAGGAAATAAGATTTTCCCCCATGCCCATTTCTCAGTCCAGAGGATACAATATGTATTTGATCCATTATATTTTTTAGATTTATAAATATGTATATTGTTTAAATAAATAAGTAAGTTTAAGAAAAATGCTTTTAGCTAGGAGTTTTCACTTCAGTGAATGTGGTCACTGTACCAGAGTGGGTTTGCTTTCGCTTTGGTTCTTTTCTGAGTTATTAATTTGGATTTTTCATGTTGATTAGTTGAATAACAGTCCTTTCCATGCAACTGACAGTGAAGGAAACGTGTAGTTTTAAGCACATTTGGTAACAGATGTGAAAGACAGCAAAGCTTATTAACTAAGGTGCCCTGTTAAAATTGAAGCAAATGAGTATTGCCAGAAACTGAACAGGCTGGTTTAATCTTGGAGACAGCTTAGTGACTGAAAATAAAATAAGGAGCTAAGAAAATTACACAATGTTTGATAGATCTGTAAGAACAGCAGTTGAGGTTTTAAGGCAGGAAAAGGCATCTCAAAGTACAGGTTTAAGTCAAGACTTAAGCTGCCACGTTAAGAGGCCTGAATCTTCCCACGAGTGCAGGCTGCTAGCATGACACTTCTTTGTCTGCACCCCAGAACTCACGACAATAAGCTGGGGGAGGGAGGGTGTGAAGCCACCATGTCATAGTTGTGGCGTGAGAATGGATTTATGACATGTTTCAGGGATCAGAGCTTGATGTTTTTCACTCTGCTCTCTCCTTCCACAGTGCCAAAAGGATTAAGACGGCTGCTGCCAGTTACCTGTTAAAATTCTTTCAGGGAAGATTATACTGTATTTAGAATGAAAAAAAATCCTTAACTTGGGGAGAAAGCCAAGATACTCAATAAGCAGAGAGCGCGAGATCCTGAACAGCCAGCAAATGCACTCATCCCCAGAACAGTCGTGTCTATTGCACAGGACTTTACTTTTGTTTTAAAATGCACGGGCACAAATGCAAACTACTCTACTACATGGCCAAGTCAACCTCAGCCTTCCATGAGTCAGAACAATGACTAAACTTGTGGAACTCATGCCAGCACGCACTACTTTATTTTATTATTTTGGGTGTCCTTTCTGCCTATATCAATATCGGCCACTGCAAATTCCCCCTTCTCCCTCTATTTCAATGAAACCTTCTTGATATAACAAGTTACACCCAAGTGTCACAAAAGTATAGACACTCCCCCGTATGCCCTTCAGGGATCAGCCAGAAAACTGTATTCTCTACAATACAGTACACAGGAGAATTAAATCCTTGGCAGTGACAACAGCCTGGTTTCTGATCTGATGAGCTGCTACATAGCACAAAATTGTCTCTCTTCTCCCAAGATCAGGCAGCATTTCATAGTTTCTAGGGTCGGAAGGGACCTGAGCAGATCATCTAGTCCGACCCTCTGCCATGGCAGGAAAGAATACTGGGGTCAAATGACCCCA
>NW_017728947.1:48310059-48321548 GCF_001723895.1 Crocodylus porosus | reverse complement strand
ATGCAGTCCCCTGCTGGCCCCTCATTGATGTGTGCCAGCACAATTTTCTCGAACAGCTTGCCTAGGATCAAGGTAAGACTAACCGGCCTATAGTTTCCCAAGTGTTTCCTCATTGGTTTTTGATAAAGAAGTCTCTAATCCCTGAAATTTCAAAGCTTCATCTGCAATGCTTGGTACTAGTTTCTGCATGCTGAATGCTGACCCCAACTCACAGTAAACATCCAAATTAGCCCCTTTAACTTGACAGAGGTCTAAAAGGCAAGATGGGCAGGAATCCCAGCAATGGCTCAGGATAACATTCCCCCTACCCCTCTTCCACAATAAACATTTCAGGGCTGTGAAGAAACTGTGTCTGAATGACTATTATAAAGATTCAGCATCTGTATTCAATCAAGTTACAAGATGCATTTCCAGCTTTGGTTCTTGGTGGCAAAGCTAGATGATCGAAGGATAAGAAAAGGGATACTCTCTTCCCAGGGGAAAGCCAGGGAGCTATTTAGATTGACATAGAAACCCACAGGGGTAACTGAAACTGTCAGGCCTGCTCAGACTTAAAATACTATATTCCAAATGTTTTGTTCCTATTTTGGTTTAAGAAATCCTCCCAGTCACTGTATTTACCACCCATCAGACTATCAAATGGAGGAGATCATAGATGTTGAGCCTAGTCCAGGGATGGGCAAAAAGAATGGCCTATTAGGCCATTCTATCTGGCCTGTGAAGCCCCTAAAAAATTAAGAAAATAAATATTTATCTGCCCCTGGCTGCTTGTCATGTGGCACTTGATGGCTTGACAAAACTCAGTAAGTGGCCTTCCGTCCAAAATAATTGCCAGCCCCTGGCCTAGTCAAACCTGCTGGGTAAGCATGGTTGATCAGAGTAGTACTGTAGCCCAGGGCTCAACCCGACAGTGGGAGAACTGCACCCACCCACACAAAGGAAATAGCACAAAGCCTGCTGTATGTGAAGAGGTGCAGGCAGGAAAACCAGGGACAGTGTTATAGCTGAGTTCTTTGCCCTTTAAAGGACCTCTTGTTCTTTGGACAAAGTCAGTCCCTCAAATCTCTCTCATTACAGTAACTGCAAGCAAGCTCATCTCCAGATGTAGAGCACTTACTGTCCCCCCCTCTATTTGGCAAGAGCCTACCTTAGTTTTCTGCACAGTTCACTAGGGTAAGTCTTGTCATGACATTTGCATGCAGAGATCTACAGCAGTTCAGCTCACAGGGTTCAGGACCTGTTGAGTCCACATAATACCTCTCACACAGAGAAAAGGGAAGTGCAGATTTGCTGGTCTCCTGCTATGGGGAACTTCGCAAGCCAGAGTCTAGAGCTGACTGGTCTAGGCACCCTCTGAGGTCAACAGGATTTTCCACACCCGCCCAGAAAGCCACACCCTAGGAAGTCCTGACATTTACAGTCCATGATGTTGGAACATGTTAAGCACACATTTTCTACTTTAAGAGGCTTTGGGAAACGTGTCTAATCAGAAAAGTGCTCCTAGTCTCTCAGCTCTTTGCCAGGATGCCATTTTAAAAAGGTATACAGCTAAAGAGATCACTGTATTTGCCAGATGTTAACTACTTTTCCGTCAACTCAGTATTTCTTCACCATTCAGCATCCTGCCAGAAGTGCTACTGATAGGATTTTAAGGACCAAATGCCATATAATATATCGCATTGAGAAAGTAATGCAGTAGGCAATCATATTAGAGAGGCAGTTCTGCAGGACACATTTACAAGGTTTTTTCCTTTATGGGGCTGGATGACTGTGAGCAAGTGTGAATACCTGCAAATGCTACTGTTAAGGTGAGGAAAATCCAATTTCACATGACAGGGCACTGAGAAAGCAAAAGCAATATTACCAATCTCACGCTCAAAAGTTATGAGGCAGCAAAAACCTAGAAATCATGTGGCATGCTATTAGGTTACAATTCCATCAGATTTCAAGAAAACAAGTTGGACTGGTTCCTGTATTTTTTAAGAAGTTTAAGCTACTTGCTGCAGATTTGTGGGAGTTTAGGTTCAAGTTCAAATCTCAAATGGACAAACCAAAATGTACATTGCCTCATTTTCTGCTTTTGAGGCTACTGCATTTTCCCTTACCTTAATTTGTAGCGTGGTGCCCTCACCTCTCTCACCTCCATCTAATGTCTGAACACTCCCCACCGTCTCTCTCCCTGCCCCATAAAAGTTCTGTCCTTAGCTCATACCTGCCTTAGCCACTACTCACCCCTTCACTCAGCCAATCTGCAGCGCACTTAGAGTATTCAGACAGTCAACCATGTCCTGGCATTCCCCCCCACCTCATGCCATACTTTCTTCCCCAGAAACTGGATGACACTTTATAAAACTGTACTATCTGGAATGTAACCTCCCATTTTTCTTGCAGACCACTCCCAAATATTACCCTGGGTCCTGTGCAGGCTCCAAGTTGCCAGTTAACCCCTTCTCTGCCAAGCCAAGGATGCTGGGAGAAGCTTGAATGCACAGACATGCACCCCAATTTCAGCAACAGCAGCAAGAACATTCACCACGACCACCGCATTTATGAGGCAGCTCGCTCAGCCAGGCATTCATGGGACAACACCACAGTGCCAAAACCATGTGAAGCAGCTGTATCCAAAAGACCAAAAAACGCCAACTGGAAGTCAGGAATGTCCCCCCAGCTTTTCTCCACAGAGATGTATGCAGGCATATTAGATATGCAACCTGCTAAGAGCTGCCTGCCATCTTTGTTCCTGTTCTGAGACAAATTCTAGTTCAAAAAAGGAATGGATTTCATGGTAGTTGGCCAATGATTTCACAGGTAGGGAGGATCTGGAGTTCCCCAGGGAGCAAATGGCTTTAGTTAAGGGAGGAAGTTACGTAGAAGTTTACACAGTGGCTTGATCTCATTTTTTAAAACACCCTGTGCCCCAAAAGAGAAGCCAAAACAGGGCAAAATTTGAAATATACAAGTCAGCCACTAAATGCCCGCTAGCACTATCTTATTAATTGCAGCTATAATTTCATGTTCAGGAACTATTATGCCATATCAAAGATGTTTTTCCTAATACATTGGTACAGGCTGCATAAAAACATTGCTCATGGATTACTATTTGAAGGAAAAACTCAAAGCTTGAGCTGTGTCTTTGCCTGAAAACTCTGCAGTCTCTTCAGTGGAGGAAGGGTAGCAGTGTTAAGTGACTAAAAGTCAGCTCTGTCCTCAAAAGTCTCTTTCCATGAAGACTGTCCCATGTACAGGATAGGTGGGATAGCGAGTTGGGAGACTGTGGGTGTCCTGTGTGATCCCTCTCTACTCCCATCCCTGAATGATCCACTGAAAAATCGACTATTTCTACTGTGAAAGAAGCCACCAGTGGAAATGTTCGCACCATGTGCAGTCATATATCTGTCCTATATACAAGCACTCTGAGATCCAAAGACCCAGTCAGCCCACAAAACCTGAGCATGCAGATTCTGATGCAAGGAGATTATGAATGACTCTGCTTTGGAAATGCAAAGGGGGCAAGGAACTGCACTGTCACAGAAGAACTAGGAGTACAGAATGGGACTGGAAACTCAAGGAGTACCTGTTCAAATTAGTAATGAATCAGTCCAAGCACCTGAAACTTTCCATGAAGTGTCTAGTATCCATTATGATCCCAAATCAAGGCCAAGCTTCCATGCAGTCTCCAATGCAAGCACAAATGCTGGTCTCTCTTGCAACACAGCTTTACAGGTCATTGCTCTTTCCCTCCCAGAGCACCACCATCACCTGCAGACTGTTCAGGAGGGAGAACTGCCTATTGTTCCCTGATACTCTGGAAGCTTATATGTTGAGGGAGCAAAGAAACATGCACTCACATGATAAAAGACAGGAAGGAAAGGAAAACCAAGAGGGGCACTACATGCAGCAGATAACACTACTACTGAAATGGCTGCATGTCTATTTTGCGCTTCGGTTACAACTGGAGTTTACATTTTGGTTCTCCAGACAGCACCCTGTTTGAAGGTTCACACATGGATTAGCTTAATGTAAATGGTCAGCAGGTCTGACTGCACTGTTCTGAAGCTTCTGCCAGTCCACGCATACAAGATCAATCAAGTTCATTATTTGTTTATGCATTTGTTGTCTATTCCATTGCAAGGCAAGATGAAACTGTCACTATGCTAAAAGCTTTTACTGAAGCATATAGAAAAAAAACCAAAGAGCAATCTACACAAGCCAATCAAGTGACACCACATTATTCCCGGACTAGCAAACCAAGACGACCACCTGCTACTCATTAAAATAGGTATAGCAGCCAGCAAAGAGAATCAACCTTTACCCAAAACAATCCAGAAAACTATAGATTCCTCATCCTACCTCTCACCCCCAAATTCATACAGAATAGCATAGCACACTTACAACAAAAACTTAAGAAATCAGTACAGTAGATGCTTCAAATCCCTGGTATGTACAAGGATCACATGTCCAAGGATCTTTCACTGCAAAACACCACATGCATAAGCAATAAGTTACTCATTAAGTTGCCACATGTAGCATGAAGGTGACTACCTGTGGAGCTCCCAACTTCCCTAGCTTCCTTAATGTGGAGTTTGAGTCACTATCATCAGCCCACATGTGCACGCCTATATGATTATACACTATATTGTATCTGCAGAGGGTCTCAGGAAGAACAGGCAGGCTGAGCTCAGCTCTAACGTCCACCAACCCACATCTGCCGACACATTTCAGAACTGGAAATTCACCTTGAGGCTACTTCTGGTCTCATTCCTAACATGGACCCTCAAGCCCTCAGCTTCTGGTGGCACTGAGACCAGTCCAAAGCAGCCCTGCATGAGCCCATCATACTGTACTAGTTCTCCTGCTCCAGAAAGACAGGTGTATGCCTGGGAATACACAATGGTAATGACAACATTCACCAGGTCTCCCATATATGCTTCTTGTATGCTTCTTCCATATCCAGTTTTCTTCATTTCTGTAGAACCCAAAAGAATCTGGCATCTCTTTTAACAGCTGCCACACATCATAAACTTGCTGTAGTTAGGAGGAGATCCTGCAAAGGACACTTGGTTCTAGCCACAGTTACTCAGAGAACTGAGTGGTGTGCTGGGCCAACCAAGATGCCCACAATGGCAGGTAAGAGAGTTATAGGAAGATAAAATTTAAAACATATGTTTGCAAAGATCACACAGTACAGTGCACACTTCATGGAAAAACAGTAAGCATAAGACATACTTTCACTGAACTGTACTGTTCTGAAAGATTTGTATTAGGGCTGCACCGATAAGAGATTTTAAGGCCAATTTTTAAAGAAGGCATATCGGCTGATACCGATTCGATTTCTGATGCACAGCAGCACCTGGCTGGTAAGTCTGTTGCTGTGGAAGGTGAGGAGGAAGGGGAAGAGTGTGAGGGCAGGCATATTGAGGCCTTTGTGGTGAGGGAGTGGGGCAGGCCGTGGGACAGAGCCACAGCTCATCCAGGAGTCGCAAAGAGAGGGAGGCAGATCCTGCCACTATGTGTACCGTGGAAGGGCATGGGGCATGTTCCCCCAGATCTGCATGGGGTGGGGTGGGATGGGCTGCCACTGCAGACTGGGGCTGCCCCAGGCTGTGCTCAGGGAAGGTGGGGGTGACACTTCGGGGGAAGGGTGTCGGGGGTGCTAACGCAAAATTCCCTCCCTTCTTCCCTTCCACCACAGACTTACCAGCTGGACACAGCTCTCCAAGCTGCCAGGCTCTGCTCCTGGCCTTGGGCATGCTGTGGCTGCATGTATCGGCCACATTAGGCAAAAAAGAGCCAGTTTCTGATATAGTCAATTTTCTTACATCAGTGCTGATGTGATACGAGACCAATGTATCGGTGCACCTCTAATTTGTACATATGAAATGTATAAGGCAACTCTTCTTCAAGACTTATTAACAATACTTGCCTTTTTTAATTTTAAGGAGAAACAGAAAAATAGACAAGACTATATAGAGCTGTCTCCCACAGCTATGAAAACAAATCACCATACACCTTTTCAAAGAGTGCTATACACACCAAAGCTCACAAATCTCTACCACTTCCTGGTTAACCAGAGTTCCCGACAAGTTGCTACTTGTTCTTTCCCATTGTTTGAATATACCTGAGCATAAAATTTCAATTTGTGGGGCTGTGTTGCCACAGCAAGGATCAGGTCTCTTGTGGCTCCCCTGGTTGTCAACCCCTGGCATGCCAACATCTTACAAGTGGAGACTGCAGGTGTTCTTGGCACTCTGCCCAAAAAATATTGCCAACCTCTGAAAACTCAGGTCTTTAGGAGCAGGGGTCTCTGTATTATGTGCAATCTTAAGGCAGTGGGAGAGAGAGGAGAACAACCTTTTTAGCAAGCATATTACTACTGAACCACACACCCTCTCCAAGTGCCACTTGGATTCTCTTCCTTTGTTCAAATCTGCTGCTCTGCTTTCTGCTCCCTGCCTAATCTTGTATTCTATCATCTGCTTTCTGCCCTATGCTCCCTGCCTTATCCCCTGCTCTGCCTTCTGCTGCTGTGCTGACCATCCATTCCCTAATGTGCCACAGGACAGAGGCTGCCCATGCCACTTGTGATACTTATGCTGCAGGTTGGCTGCTCCTGTATTATGACATGAAAACAAGAGTTAGAAAAGATCACACCAGTTCTGATGCTCCAAGGACGTAAGAGGAAAGGTTGTTGGACACTTCCCAATTGTTTTGGCTGTCTTAACAGGCACATATTAGTGGAAAACAGGTTGAGCCCTTAACCTTGGTTTTCTTAGCAATTGTTTCAGAAGGAACTGGTACGCTTGGAGTGCCCAATGGTTTGCTTTTAAATATCACACAAGACTTCCTGGATAAAATGAACAAGGTCCTCACGCACATCTATTTTTCTTCTAAACCACTTGGCCTCCAAGTATTATTTATTAGCTCTTGAAGGCACACAGTGGCCCTTGTTGCTGAAGTCTGGAATCTGGGTGTGCTCTACATTCTTTACCAAAGGCAAAACAAAGGCTCTTCTGGTTTTATGGCCACAGTGCAGGTGGAGCCTAAGGTAAACTGCAAACACAGTTCAAGAGAATTAAGTGCCGTTATACCTAAGTACCCTAAAAAAAAGAATCCTGAATCCTCTTTGTATATTCCCCCAAAAAAGAGTTTGAACAGGAAAGGTAGTCACCTCAGCATCAATAAAGTAAATGATGACTGAAAGAAAATTCAAGTTCCACAAAGTCAATAGAAAAATCCCCACCTTATTTCAGAGCTGCTCCAAGATTGTTTACTTTTAAGTTAACAAATTACACCAATTTAATTAAAAGCTTTTAGAAATAGAATTACATTTTAAAGAAGTTTTTGGATCATTTAGCAGTAGGTTTAAATCGTTCACCCAACCACAGAAAGTTAAAACAGCAGTTACCTTCAGACAGCTTTCAAATAGCCCAGTTTCCCACTAGATAGTAAAAGGTTCTTAAGACATTTGCAGTCCCAAAGCTAACTCATGAAACGATCTCCTGACAGCAATTACAATGCTGCTTCATTCAGGCGGCTGTCCCCACCAAGCTCTCGTCTCCCAAACCACTGAATGGTACCGGCCCAAAGTAGTGACATGTGTCAATGCCACAAAATTCCATTTTCTGTCAGACCACAAATAATGTTCACTCTGTGCATTTCCTTTTTTAGAAAGACCACTACACACATCTATGAATTCATCTAGACCAGAGTGTTCAGCCCCCAGGCCAGAAGCAATGTGTCATCAAGCTTGGGGGGGCTCCCCAATGCTCTGCAAGGAGCCCCATGGACCGCGGCCCCATATGCTAGGATCCAGTAAACAGGGCAGCACACGGCTCCAGAGCCCAATAAACACTCCAAAATTTACCTTTTTTGTACTTTGGCAGCAAATAAGTTATATAAATCCCATGGAGCACTAGCTAGAAAACTCTAAGAGGAGAATATTATTTACTAATGCTCCCCCAGACCTGTTTTAAAACCTTCTGTTATTTGAAAGATTTCTTTTGGAAACTATCGTATCAACACTTCCTTCCCCCTCCCCATCATGCTGCATCACAGAAGCTAAGTTTCATATTTCAGCTTTAACTCAATCCAACAGCATGTGTAGGGAGCCACATGCACAAAATGTTCCAGACAACTTTCCAAAAATAATAAGACCTAAAACAAAAAGCACAATAACTGGGAGGGCTACAGGGAAGAAAAAAGAAGCCAATTCATAGACAGGTTTAAGATGGTACCCATAACAGGAAAGGGATTCTCAAAGCAACGTTGGATTGGCAAGTTCATTTGCATACACCTAACAAGACCTCCCTTCCAGTTTATACAGCTGTGTTGATCTCTGTTTCAAGAAAGAAACCACAAGGTTTCCTAAGCAATGAAGGCTGGCTTTATAGAGCTTACCATTAAAAAATGCTCTTCCCCACAGCCTAAACAGTTGTTGTACTCCTGTTTCAACAACCATAGATAAAAGCATCAACTTCCTATGCATTGCTGCCCAATAATGTACCAACCTCTCTACAAGAGGTTACCCGATCGAGAATTCCTTTTGCTATCAAAAATGTTTCCTATATTATTCCCCCCAAAAAACTGCCTGCCATTTTACTAAGGAGTTATACCTAGAAGAAATATGGCATTCCTGTAAAGTCTTCTTTACATCTTCTTTACTACAGCATATAGGAAATAAAACTATTGATATCCACTTTAGATCAAGTGACTTAAGGACTGCTGTTTCAACTTCTGCCTATGAAAACAATGCTCTCACCGCTACAAGGGCAAGAAAGTATTTTCAAGTAATTCATAGCATGTAAGAGCCTTCCATATAATTTGTGTTTTAATACTCAGGCATTTCCAAGGTTAACAAAACCTCTGGACCTGGTATTTTCAAACCCAAATAAAAAGGAGAATTTTCAACACAAGAATCACTTCACTTGATTTTATTTTATTTTTTTAAAGAATGCTACACAGCACAGGATGCTTTCAAATTTCTAAATTCTTTTTTTACCATCTAGCTTTACTGACAAAAACCTAAACAATTTAAAGAAATTTCAGTTTCAGATCCTTAACATTAATGTCTTATTTCAGGATTCTAACACTAAAGAACTATTAAAAAGTAAAAACTCACTACCACAGAATTTAATACGAACCCTATACTTTGCAACTGGTAACGTTTATACCTGGCAATGCCTTTTTGCAGTACCTTTGGTGCTGCTAAAACCTATTCTTGTTCAACAACTTAATTTTAGTTTTAGCATTTATGTAATAGCTATGTGCACCCAGGATACTGGATTAGTAAACTACACACAGCAGTAAGTGTTTATATAGCAGCACCTGTTGTGTGTTCCCTCTTAGGTCCCAACCAATTTGATTTGTCAGTGCAATATTTAGAAGAGAAAATATAATTCTTCATTGTCATTCAAAGCATTTGTAATCAAGACCATAAAAAAATTAAGAGAACTCCAAAAACCCATAGATCTGCAATCAATAGTATCTTGCTGACCCAAGCTGAGACAGGCATGGATTTCACACCTGAAGAAAATAAAACTCCTGAGTTAGTGTCCTCCACTAGACTAAAACCAAAAGACTCAACTCACCTTGTTTAATCTCAGATCACTAAGCAAGCTCAGTTTAATTGTGATAGGGCTTGGAATTTCCTCTTCCCCTCCCCTTCCCAGCTAATATCCATCTATGCCTTCCCATTGTTTTGTAGTTACCAATGATGTACCCATGTTAGTTATGCACTGTATTCCATAATCCCTGTGGTGGCTGCCCCACTGGGCATTACTAGTTACAAATTTAAAGAGGTGATGATTTGCAATTCTGTTGGTATTGCTTTCTGAATAGGTTAGGACAAAACTTCAAGAACTGTGGCAAAGCGAGACACTTCATATCCAACAATTACTGCTACCTGCCACTGTCACAGCCTGCCACTCTCCATTTAAGGCCAGTGTTAAAAGCAGATCATCCACCACAAGGCCATTTTTAATACAGTCCTAAATCATCTTCACTGGACACAGAACCATGACCAACAGCAAAGTAGCAAAGGTAAACACACATAATAAACATTCAACTCGCATCTGAATGTAGAGTTCATCATCCCCTCTCCCTTAACACACAAAAGAAAATCCCAGTATAGACAGTGTTCTGTTGGCAATGTAACTATCATATGGGTAGGTGGAAAGGGCATAAGAATGAATTTAGGAGGCTCTGAGCTAGAGCATCAAGTGGATCAGTGATAAAAAAAAAAAGATACTTAGTGTAAGAGGGGAAGCAAAAAAGTCACGTGTGCTATACAGCAGCAATAAAGGGAGGGTCATGGGGATATTGTTCTCAAATTCCCAGCTGTCAGGCTTTTGAGGAAACTAAAAACTACAATTAAAAGACATCGAGTCACCAGAAGTCTAGCAGTGCACTAGCTAGTAATGCTTGTTACTTTGGTGGTTGTAAGCCTCCTGTTTGCACAGCAGTACTGGTACTTCAGGCACTGGTGACTGGTACTCTCTACCTTAATGGATGAGCCTCTGTCTTGAGTCTGACTCATGACTGCTGCCCACAACCAATGATGAGCACAGCATGTCCCACTGGAGCCACCTCATGCCCAGTCCAATGTAAACATTGTTGTGAGGAAGCCAGGCATTAGAGCTGCCCATTCATTCCCCATGCATGTGAATGGTGAGACTGTGGAGTGAGATGCACGTAGTATTTATTTATTTTTATTCCTGTATGCCCCAGCCTAGCCAGCAACGGCAAAAATTTGCATAGTAGCTACAAACCAGGATAAATCAAAAGTAGTAATAAAGCAACACAAAACAGGAATATTTTTAATTGTCATCTCTCAGGAGTGTGTTACCAAGAGCTATGGAAAGTACCCCAGGGTATATTATGCCCTCTTTCATATAACCTCAAGAGGCTACTTTGCATGCAGGTCAAGAATTTGGAGCCATCCAGTTCTTGGTCAGGAAGAAACAGCGAGGTTCAGAAAGCAAAGGTTTTTTAAGCTCATACTTTGTTTCTCTCCTTTGCCATCTCATTAGAGCACTTAGGAGCACACAAGAGGATTGCCAGGTTGGTGCAGGCTGTCTCGATTCTCCAGGGAAACATTACACAAGATTAAATCCCCTTTCAATGCCAAAGCACACAGACACACAATAGATAAGAAAACATAGAAGGCAAAGCCTACTGAATGCTGTGAACAGCAGCTCAAGGTGGGGCTTCCTGCCACCCTCAGACACTAGGTATCTGGCTCAGCAGCAAAGAGAGGTTACTGTCCATTGTCTTTCAGCAGACCACACTGCTCATGTGGACAGCTACTTTAACTGCTTCATTTTGCTATGATACTTGGACAAAACTTGCCCCTTGTACTTCCCAATGCATCTGGTACTCCCCATAGTTTCATAGTAGCTAGAGCCAGAAGGGACCTAGGTAGATCATCTAGTCCGACCCCCTGCCTTGGCAGGAAAGAGTACCGGGGTCAGATGACCCCGGCAAGGTGCTCA
>NW_017728947.1:48291607-48309959 GCF_001723895.1 Crocodylus porosus | reverse complement strand
CTAACTCCTCGCTAACCCCTGGCCCAGGTGTGTCTCTCCCGGGGCCCGAGGGGGGCCCATGTTTCCCTAGTGCTGCTTTTAACAGCAACAAAGCATGGCAGCATTCCTGTAACTGTGGGTAAGCCCCAACTATGAATGGAAGCATGCATTTCTTCAGTACCGTCTTGTTCCCTTGATGTGATGGCTGCTAGGCACCCAGGGCACTCTCCACTTATACAGTACACATACTGGCAAACGGGAAAGAGTGTGGCCTCATTCAGTTTGTGTGCTTCATGTAGCTAGTAATAAAGGAACTCATTGAATATTTTAGTTATCTCCTTAGCTCTTACCTATATTTTCTGTATAAACCAAATGTATGTGCATACAAAAGATGATACTACATGCACGTGTGTGCATACGCATAAAACAAAGAGCAGCAGCAGCACAAGCCTGATGCGTCTTAGTTGAACGGGACAGGAAACAATTTTCCCATCCCATCCCACAAATAACTTGGCAGTTACAGCATTCACCTGGAATGTGGGATGGGTTCAAATCCCAGCTTGGCCTCATTTCAGGTGAGGGACTGAAACCTGGACTGTACATATCCCCAGTGACTGCCTTGTTTGCCAGGCAGCTGGTTGTTCTGGGATGGGAGTGGCTCTTGCTCCCTGTCTGGTTCTGACCTGGAGACACTATCAAACTTCTGCTGAAGCTAGCACATGCCTGTTGAAAAGTTTTTGTACCAGCATATCTGTTTTCCAACAGTTCAGCAAAAAAATCCCAACCTGCTATTTTTAATATAATAGGAAGAAAGTAATGCCTTCAACTTCACTTAGAGACAGAAAGAACTAAAGAAATCGGTGCATCTTATCACTAATCCTGTACATCCAAAACTGGGGTTTGTCACTACGTAATGACCACTTTGATAAAGCAGTGAGTCTCAATAAGGGTTCCACAGCACCCCTGTACGATCCTTTCATGGGCGCCCCATAATATTGGCACTGTAAGGGATACAAACATCTACACGCAATTCACAAGATAAAACTCAGCGGGTGCATTCAGACAAGTGTGGATGTGCAGTATATGGTGCTGCAGACCTGTTTGCAGCACCACACACACATACACACACACAGGCTTTCCCCACACTGCTACTTGTACTTTCTGGAACTTCCAGGGTCAGACTAACCCATGCTCCCAAAAGAGTGGGGTGGCACACATGGTGGCAGCATACGCCACTCAAAACTAGAGCTTGGCTGGTCAGAGCCACACTCCAGCTGCTAGCCAGGCTTTCCTGCTGCAGAAGTGCCATGGCTGGATCTCCTGGAGACCCCTATTACTTCAGGTAAGGCTGCTGGGGCCAGCACAGTTGCTGGCCCCAACCTCCCCTACCCCACCCAGGGTAATCTGCCACACGCCACAGAGCACATGGTATGGGCATTCCCTGGGGACAAATATCAGTGACACAAGGCGAGGTGTGCTGTTGCTACTTGTCCCCAAGGAAGAAAAAAAAACTCAAAACAAACAAACGTACCCACTTGCCTAGATGTATCCAGAGATTTCAAAGACGAAACTATAGTGTCAGAAATATTCTAACCTGTTGTGGTAGGAGTTCTTTGCAACAAAAGAATTGCTCTATTAATTTTTTTGTAGTCAAAGAAAGAGTGAACGCTAAGACCTAGCATTTTCTAAGTGGTACCCTGAGTATAACAAGGGGTGACTTGAGTCTAAAAGGGCTGAAAACCACTGCTAACACTATTCAAATCAGAGGATTAGAACTTGTACATAAACTGGCTGGTGACACCATGTAAAAAGTTTACTCTCATGAAAAACACTTTTTTAAAAAACAGGAAATTACATTGGCAACACACTGTCCAAATTTTTGTCCTGATGAACTGCGAAAGATCACCAGAAAATAAAGAGGGGAACCTTCGAGTGAAGCTTATGCTTGCTTTAAAAGGTATACATGGTGAAACATGAAATATACAACATGCAATAACTGAATACAGAGACAACTTTTCTTCTTCCCTCAAGCAAGGGCCACTAAAGAATACACAATATATGCAACATACACATGACAGAACTATATTTAGCCCCCTCAAAATCAGGCTATACTCATACTCCAACACCTAAATTTGACTGACCCTTAAAGATGCATCAATAGGGAAGGTGGAGGGGTCTCCTAAAATTGATCCTGAAAATATGGAATCAACTTTTTATGCAAAATTGGCTTGCAATCAGAACAATGTGAGGAGTGCTTGTTGAAATACTCTGTCCAAAAGATAAAGGAATAATCATCTACACCCATTTCTGTTGCTCAAAGCCACTTCCCCAAGCCCTTTATGACAGCAGAACCATAAGTATGCATTTGCTTTCTCCATTTCATGAATTTGACATGCAACTAATTTTTCAAAACAGAAAGAAAGGAATCCTCCATCTTTCCCCAGAGCAGCCAAAGCATTTGAACTCTAAGCTGGGTACAAGAAGACAACAGGTTAAATCCATTTGTTAAACTCCCTTCAATTCTCTACCATCTCAAATTTGCATTTCATCCAAGGCCATACAATTAAAATGAATCAAAAATGGATAGAAGTCTTTTCCTACATACACTGAAAGATACCACTGACCTGGAACTAATATGTTAAACACATTCACAAGGCTATCCTCTCAAGCCTTAAGTCCTAAAATAAACCCAGTGCAACAGATGTTTGGGATGGGAAGGAAGAAAAAAGCAGCTTCTAGGTTACTTACCCAATATTAAAGCAATGGCACTAAAGCAATATTTGATCAAGTGCTCAAGAGAAACGAGCCACTCAATTGATGCTTTTTCTTGCACAAAGCAAAAACAGTCTCTCTTGTTGTGGAAAGGAATAGTTACAAACAGGCTTTTCTTACATGCAGAACTAACTTGGCCTCTCACCCTTCCCATATGAAGGAAATATTATGCAGAACTCTTACAAAAGAATACCATACAACTCCTTATGCAAGACATTACTGGCTTGTTACAGCTGCTTAAGAGTTAACACCCCCCACCCTGCCCCCAAACACTAAAGAATCCCTGTCATCTGTAACTCTAAATATAGAGAAATGGGCAACATCTGGAAAGATCCTATTCAAAGCAGCCAACACAACTGTAAAATGTAGAAGAGTTAGAGCTTGCCATTTGCAACTACCTACATTTTTAAATGAAAAGTCTTTTAAAGTTGCCCAGGGTTTTTAACACTTTTCATTTTACTGCAGAGTCAACACTTACATATGAACTTTAGCCTCCTTTATGACACCTAAAACTGCTTATCCATGACAACACATTACTGTTTAACCTGTGTACCCAATACAAAATTGTTTTCAGATAAGACGTTTTCCTTATTCCTTCTCTTCCACTCGTAAGGCCTACTTTTGTTCCAAAGAAGTTATTCATTCCACATTTGGTTTGTAGGACTGCCTTATGGAAGGATGGGAGGGGGGAGGGAGGAACACAGACAGACAACAAAAAAACCCCAAAGACTCCCCAAAACAACCCCCCCACTTTTTCAGCATCACAGGACAGCAGCTCATGCCACTAGTTAAAATACAACTCATATGAACAAAAGAATGTTCAGTAGCGCTTTCAACATTATTCTTTTAAAAACAGCTGCTAACACAGACCATCCCAAACACCCACTTCTTTTGCACAGCCTTTAATAACACAGTTCTACAACCCCCATCTCAAAACCTCCCCAGCTACCAGCATAAGAAAAAAATCACGCAGAAGTCCAGAGTCTAGAATTCAAGAAGAATTGGAAATATCCAACAACTTTTTGCTGGGAAGGTTGCAAATTCAGTAAATGTCTAAAGCCAATTCTCAATGCATTAGATTCAATATTCTCTACACTATAGTCAGTTAACCCTCTAACTTTGGACTCTTGCATGTTGTTAGCTCCTATGCTTGCAGAGGTATACCTGGCAATGAAGATGGGTGCTTAGAAATACGTTTGGGCAATCCAAGATTTCAGCTATAATACAATAATACAGCACTATGCTCTAACTTTGTCAAGGGCCAACAGAGGTTTTTTTGGGTTTTTGGTTGTTTTTTTTTTAAAACAGGGTCTCTAGTAACTATGTGTATTGAAGACACACTCCAAGAAACGGATTACGTTTAAACCCTTTTGGGAACTACTTTGCCCCGTTAAAAAGCAAGTTCATCATATCTGTGCAGATGGAAACAAACTTATAATCAGATATACATGCTATGACTAGTCTTTTTGATTGGTATGGTACGGTACAGTTTAACAACGCTGCCAGTATCGGAGGCCAGTAATTCAACAAAAAGCATTCCCCCACATTTACCTACAGTGAAGTAGCGATACTGTAGTGTAGGTCATAACAGATCAACTAGCAGAGCTGCAAAAAGCTTGGCCTGTGTTGCTTAATGAAGAGCATAATTAAGTCTGTCAAATCTCAGAAATAAACTAAGGTAGCATCCTGTATCATTCTAAATGGATCTGACTTCCCTTTAACAAAGCCAAAACTATCAGGATGCAGGCCTCTGAAATAAGAGGATGTGCTTTTAATTCCAGCATCAATAAGAGTGTGCTTCACTGAGCAGATATTCCAGGCTGAAAGAAGAGGATGGAGGTCCACAGCAACACAGGAATCAGTTGCCCAACAAATCCCCAAAGCTCTAGGCTTTCTATGTACTTTATCAATAATGTTAATCTTTCCACCTGCAGAGAGCTCTGCCCGTCCTTCTTAACCATAACACACTGCAGCTAGCTCACATGAAGCTCATCTGCACCTTGAATGTTAGAGCTGACAGTGCAGGGCAGTCACAACTCAGCTCTGAAAAAAAAGCATTCATTCAGGACTTCATGCAAAATAAAGAAGCTAGAGAAAAGAATGAATGGAATTGCACAAAAGGTCAAAGCTCCCAAAACAAGCTCTGTTCCAAGAGATGAAGAAAGGAGAGGAACAAAGACTGTAGAGAATATTCAATAAAACTCAGATGTTCCCAAGGTCAAGATGGCAGAGAATGAGGTGCATGCTAACATTTCAGCGTCGAGGCTGCCACTGAAACAGAAGGCACAGTCTGTGGATAACATCACCATGAAGTTCATGGTGTCTAAAGACAGTCAGTGTTAAGAGATGGCATTATTCCCAGACACTAATGAAGAGATTAAAAATGAGACCTACAGCTTCTTCATACTGATAGAAGCAGTAAAGAACAGGCTGTTGCCTGCAGCACTGCAAAATAAGAATCATTTTCTAAAAGGAAAAGGGTAATCCCCCTGCATCCAGATTCATGTCAGTGACGCAGAACACAGGACACCATCGCAGGGATCAAGGATGTGTTCTCAAGATCACAGGCTGCACTCTTAGGGAATGACAACAACTCTGCTGGACAAAGCAGTCTGAAGCCTCAAAAAGAAGAAATAACTGATTAAGATGCACAAAATAGGAACAGTTTGGAATGGGCTCCTTTTCAAAATGGGCCTGATAGTCACTCTAAATCAAGCCTTAATCTGGTTCAATACAGGCCACGTGGCATCAGCAGCACATCGGTGGCAGGGGGTTTTGCCTGGGACTACATCAGAGTTCGGCAACTCAGAGCTGTGCCTATGCCACCACTGCTTCCCCCAGCTACCCTTCTCCCCTCCACCCCCAACCCTACTCTTTGGCTGTAGCACAGCTGTACTTTAAGCCAGGCAGCTGGAAGCTGTATCCTTGCTCCTGCCTTCTTCACACCCCACCACTCCCCACGCCATCTCCCAGCTGCAGCCAGGAAGCAGGGGATCTGGGTGAAGCGGTGGCAGCAGCACAGGCACAGGTCTTTGCTGCCTAACCCCAGCAAGGGCACAGGTATAGACAAAGCCCTGCAATTTCACTGGCTGAATCCAGTGGCTCCAAAGGCCAGATGTTGCCAACCCCTAGTCTAAATAAACAGCATTCTGATCCAATACCTTTCTTGCACAGATAGGTACATACGTAGCCCAGTGGTGCTCAACCTGAAGCTCACAAGACAGATCCAGCTGGCACAGCCACATCATCCAGCCTGGGGGTTCCCTAAGGTCTAGAAACATGATGGTAGAGGGGTGGAGGCATTGTTAACTGCTGCCAATTTCTTGGACCAGCAGGGAGTTTCAGGGGCTGGGACACAGCTGGATCCAGGCACACAGGGTCAGGCCCATGGTCCAACCCCATATAAGATCCAGCCTGTGGACCAACGCTGGGTGACTCACCCAGCCCACAGGGTCACAAGGTTGGGTGCCACTGATCTAGTCCAGTGCTTCTCAACCTCTTTAGGCTCCAGCAGCCCTCCATAAGTCCTGCCAGTTGAATGGCACCCCAATTCAGTAATTTATTTATTGCAGCTCTTAACTCCTGGCAGGAGGGAGAAGTGATCACTTTGCCACAGCTCTACTGCTTTGCAGGAGGCAACCACTGAGCATACATACCTTCTTGTACTGGACGCACAGATTAGCCCATCTATGTTTAGCTCCTCACACAGGAAAAGGGGGACAGAAGGAGCAGAGCAAGCAAGAAATTAACTCCATAAACTTACCTCCTCTTGCACTGGAGTCAGGCAGAGATGAAGGTGCATCTACCTCTTTGCCTGCAGGCTAGGCAGGGAGGTGGTTCTTATCTCTTTGCACCCCACATCAGCCATGTTGAGAACCACTGATCTAATCCAACAAATTACAGACTATTTCAAAAGTAAGCGTTATTGATATAATTAAGATGTAGTCTGAAAAAGTACTTTATGAACACAGGGTGCTATGTGTTGTAAAAACAAAGTATATGGTACTTGCTACACAGATCACTACAGATTTCCAGAGTAGCAGCCTTTAAAGAAGTTAAATTATTTTCTTTAAACTGAAGTCACTACTGTTTACAAAGATTCTACCTTTTCCCTCCTTCCCCATAAATACTGAACAGGATTTATTCAAATCAGCAATTTCACTGTTATCAGGTTTTAGACTATTTGTTTATTGAAAGTAGAATATTGGTGGGAAGAATGTGGGAGTGATCATACCTTGATTAGCTTATGAGCAAAACCAGAAGGAATAAAAGTACTATACCTCTTTAAATGCAAGATCTCCCTGTCTGCATTTGATAGAACAAGTGACTGCAAGACATGCTATCAAATATAAGTGGGGGGGGGGAAGGGAGAGGGTTAGACAGCATTTTAGCTGCAGAACCTTTTTCATGCTGTGTAATAAAACCCCTACAGATCTCACATGCTGCCTTCTCCTCCTCCACACACACATCCCAATGAAAGCCACTCAGTTAAAATGTCACTTCTTATCACATTTTCTATGCCTGGCACATGTATTATAATATTCTTGTCAATCCATCTATGACTAGCTGTTCTGACTCACTGGGCAAATGTGAAATGGAAGAGCTGTATATGGAAAACCCTGGGTTTGTGCCAGATGATGAATTCTTGCTGCAGACACGACAGCACCAAGGAAAATAAATAAAAACAAGCTCTTTCTTGGGCATATTTGTATAACCATAGTATATGGGAGCTCTAGGCATGGACAATGCCACAACTGTGTCTGGTGCTATGCAAAAACCAAAAGATGGCTCCTGCCTTAGAGAGCCTACAATACAAGCTGACAAGAGAAAGGAGACAAAGACTGAATAGAAGGAAGCAAGCAGTGAGCAGGCCGATTTATAACTAACCAGCAGACCTCTGATGCTACTTCATCAGGTTCCTGCTGTTGAGTGCACTCTCAAGTTGGGAACTGTTCAGGTCAATGGAAAAACTAGTATGCAATACAATCTGGGAGGTAGTACAAAAAGCTGCATGTTGTCTTCTAAATGTGGATTCAGAAAACTCAAAAATAAAATGAAAGAGGGCTCAGATCCTGCTGTAGAGCATACAGAGAATTTGGCATGAAGGTAATTATTGAGCAAAATTGTTTGGAAACCAGTTATAGAATGCAGACTTTAGGCACATCTACATGAGACGTATTAATGCAATTAACCTACGTTAATGTGCATTATGGGTGTACATCTACACATGCATGCTTTTAGTGTGCATTAACTTAGGATGGTGCCTACATTTGATACCTGCAAATGCAGGTATCAAATTTAGATGAGATTAGTTAATACGCATTAACACACACACATTTAACCTGGCACTAACTTTAGTGCTGGGTCTGCCCACCACTAGGGGACCGGCCTGAGTCCAGCCCCAAGTAACATTCAGGGGCTATTATGCTGGGCACCTGCCCCAAGGCCCTGTTCCCTAGTGCTGCCCCCCAGGTTTGAAGACCCAAACTATAGTTTTCCTCCTGTATATAGCTTCCCATTTGTAAGTGGGTTGTTTACTGTTGGTGGGTGTGGAAGGTGGTGGAGTGGTTCTGTTGGTTAAAGGGGAAAGGAGGGTGGCGGCAGGTGTTGTGAGGGTAAAGTTTTTCCGTTTCATCCATGTGCATGTCCTGAGAATGGTGCTCGGGGTGGGCTGGAGCAGGGAGTGCAGGAAGTAGGGGTTGGGCAAGGCCTCCTGCAGCCTTTGCCTTGGCCCCTACTGGTGGGTGTGTGGCTGTTCTGGGGCCTGGGCAGACACGGGGAGGAGAGAGGCCTGCTGGGACCAGCAGGAGCATAAGGAGCTGGTTGCAACTGGCAGGGACTAGATTGGAGCAGCAGGGTACTGGGCATTACTGGCAGGAGCACCCATCATGCGGAAAGGCAGGGAACCAAGGAGGGAGCTGATGCATGCCCCTGTGTCAGGCACATGGCTCCTGGGCAGGGAACCGGCTGGCCAGGGATCAGAGTTTTCCAGATGGCTGCCAAGTGCTGGCAGCTGGCTCTGGCTTCAACATAGCTGCCAAGTGCTGGCAGCCATATGGCCAGAGGTTGGAGCTCCCCCCAAAGGCCACAGGGGCACATGGCAGGGCTGCAGGAACTTGGGATTAACTTTAGGTGTCAAGTCCAGGGGCTTGGGACTAACTTTAGTACCAAGTCCCTGCATGGGTAGACACCTGCCAAAAGTTGCTTAATATGCATTAAACTTAGTCATGCTCAAATGTATGTGTAGATGCATCCTTTGACTTGGTTTTCATTTTTGAAACTAGAATCTGTGACTGTCATTGAATAAGTATTAGTTAGATTTGTATAAAGACACAAAAGAGAGACCATCTATCTATCACTTTACTCTTTGAATTGTTTTGCTATCTTGACCTCACCTTTAGTTTTCAGGTGTTTGTCCTTCTTCCCAAGATTCTACAGATTCATCTCACCCTAGCCTTCTCCTGAACTACTGGTACGTACCCCTCCTTACATTAGTTCCTTAATATCCCATCGCCACATGCTCCCATCTAGGATGCGAGAAAAAGCCTTCCATTTCCCCCTTGATTCTTTTAACAAAGACCCACACTTTGAAACATTTCCTGAACTAAGCTTAACAAAGTCTTCTGTGCTTCCCAAAGCTGCAAAATTGTCCCAAGGCTCAGACAAGTCAGACTTAGTGCATATGGTTTTGAGGACAACTACCTTGTGCATTTTACATGATTCTGCCCAGTTATAGCACAGAATAACTATGTATATTTTTTGTTCTCACAGGCACCATCCACTTAATTTTTATACTGAGAACTCTTAACAGATTTAATTTAAACCAACTGGTCCTTAACTTAGAGCATCAAAAAGTGAACTAAAATGCAGCGGCATTCCCCATTTCATGTTATTTGTAAAGTAACATTTTACTGCATTTTCCAAAACAAGACACGTGATCACACGGGAACTCCTTCGCCCAGCATAGGAGGTATGCATAAGGCAGGATTATGACCCACCAATAGCAGCTGGACATGCTGAGACCTTAGCCTACGCCTGCAGCATTCAGAATACATTTGGAAACTAGTTTTAGAAAAACACCAGGAATATCCACCAAATCTAAGGTGTGAGGAAGAGGGGGTTGACTGGACTATTGCCACAGAACTCACTGGGTAGAATCTTGCCCAGGGCTGCTGGAGACACTTCTCAAGATGTCATTTCATGTCCAAGTCTGCCATCCACCAGACAGGGTAGATGGAAACACTGGAACAGCAATGATAAAAATCAAACAGTTGGGGGCCAGGAGGATACAGGATGAGAGGTAAGTAGCATTCTCCAAGTACCTGAAGTCACCTACAAGCCATAGAACAAGCAAGCAAACGTTTGCAGTGAGAAAAGTGTTTCCGCTCCAAGTGTCTTTGGAAAGCACTTAGTACATAATTGGAAATTCTACAAAATAAACAACTGTAGAGGGCGATTATATAATACCTTAAAATTTGCAATACTGGCCTGGAGGTTCCTCATGTCCAAACACTCCTATGTAGGACCTTTCCCTTGATTGTTAAGACAATACAAGGATGAGATTGCCACTTCCCTGCATTTTAGTAGCTAGTCCCAGGGGAAACCTGAGAGCTGAGTGCTCCTGTAACTTAACCACTGTTGTTTACATTTTTCAGTTGTGTGGTTTTGCCTCTTCTCTAGAGGACAATATTTAATTTTAGCTTAGTCTTCAACTGAATCTCCCCTGTGATGTTAATCCAGACACATCCTCTCTTTTTTTGCAAACTCCTGTGGGTCTTAATTTGCTTGTTTAAACACCATATACAATGGCATAATCAGACAAAAATGTCTGTCTCATCTACCCAAATTGGAAATACTCCGCAAATAAACACAAGTTTGATTAAACATCAACAAAAGGTATCACTCAAGATTATTATTTTTATTATGGCAGTATCTAGAAGCCCTACAGACTGTACAAAACTGGAGAAGGATGATCCTGGATACAATCTAAACCAGGGGCAGGCAATTCTTTCAGGCAGAGGGCTGCTTACTGAGTTTTGGAAAGCCATCAAGGGCCGCATGACAGGCAGCCAGGGGCAAATAAATATTACTTTTCTAACTTTTTTAGTGGCCCCATGGGGCGGATAGAATGGCCTGGCAGGCCGCATCCGGCCCATGGGCCGCATTTTGCCCACCCCGATCTAAACAGATGAAAGATAAAAAATGAAGACATTGAAACAATTAGCTTTAGAATTTCTATAAAATGCTGAAGTACTGATTCAGAAGTGTGCATAAGGAGGTGGGTGCTATGCTAAAATAATGTAGGGCAATACAGGTGGGGTTTTCATTGTAGCCATGTTGGCTTAAGGACATAGGCAGGCAAGGTTCTTTGGGTAGATGCGAAAGTTCTTAGCAAGCTTTCAGGTACAGTCACCCTTCTTCGGGCACAGGGAATCTCTGCTGGTCTGAGACTCCAAGAAATGTGAGAAGTTAGAAGTGTGGCAGGATACAAGTGAGAAATGTAAATAGGTAGAAGTGAGAAAGACAAAAAGATAAAGCAAAGAGGGGAAGGGGAAGAAAACAGGGCGGGAAAGGTAAAAGGGAGACATTACAGTGATAGAATTAGACAATTCAGATTAGACATCAGGAGGCACTAATTCACCGTCAGGGCAGCTAGGATCTGGAACCAACTTCCAAGCAAAGTGGTGCTGGCTCCTACCCTGGGGATCTTTAAGACAATGCTTGACAAATCACCTTGCTGGGGTCATTTGACCCCAGTACTCTTTCTTGCCATGGCAGGGGGTCAGACTTGATAATCTCCTTAGGTCCCTTCCAACCCTACTAACTATAAAACTAAGAATACAAGGTAGAAAAGAGGCCATCAGTGAAAAAGGAAATAGTTGGAGATCAGGAAAACAGGAATGAGAGCAGCTCAAAGTGTGAGAGGATGTAGTGAAAACATAAATTAGGTAAAAAAGGAAAAACAAAAGTGGTAAAGCAGGGGAAGGGGGGAGAAGGCCGCAATACAATAATCCAGAGGTGCTCAACCTCTGGCTGAGGCCCTGGCACTAGATTGGGCACAGTGGCCCCTAGAGTCAGATCCCACCACATGGGGCATGTTCCAGCCCGCACCATTCATCTGGCCCATGGGGCCAAAACCATGAGCACCGCTGCAATAATCCACTGGGGCGGGGGAATGTCTCTTTCCATTTCCACAGTGGAAGCTTAACTACCCAGTGAAGTAAGCCTTCGAGGCTTGCATCTAATATCATCTTCAGTCCAGACAAAATAAACTGAGCTACAACTTCAGAGCAGATTCCCAGACACTGTTCCAAATAGGTCATGCTAAACATCATTTTTTTCTAGAATGGATATCAAAACACTTTAAGAGAAGTTTAAGGAGTCTGTAGGGATGTAAGACACTAGAAGCTTTCACTATTAAAAATGCCCTGGCATCAGTTTTGGATGGAATCCTGTAGTCTGAAGACTCCGTTGTACAAATCTTTCCAAATTTTCTTCTTTACTAGGTCTTCTACACCTCTTCCACAGAACAAAAGGCAGAGTTTCTGTTTAAGAGGTACAGATCACAGTATTCCAAAACAAGATTTAAAATATTTAGGATTAAATGTTGGCTCATTCCAGAAGGACTGCCAGCCCTAATTTAGACAATTAGAAAAAGCCATGCACAGATAGGATGATAGAAGGTATTCTGAGCTGTGCTCCTCCGTTAAAGCTGTAGGCCATCACAGTACTGTATTGTGTGACCCCACCAGTTGGGATTCATAAATACTTTTCCTTCCAAGCAACCCAGAAACTAACAAGTGCCTGAAACTCAGTTTCCAATCAACTGAACAGGAAATCCTGGCTTATGAATAAGGCTATTTCTGTCATTAGCTGCCAGCCAAATAAAAAGAGTTCTCAACTAAGCAGGTTACTCTTCCTCACAACAGTATTTACCAAGAAATTTACTATCAAATCAATCCTCCCTATAAGCCTTCCCTTAAAAAAAAGTGTCATGCTGTTTTAGCAAGAGCTCAGGGCAATGCCTGTATTCCTCCAATATCATTCCTACAATAAAGTATTATCTGCATTCTTGGACATGATCAAGCCAGTACCCACCTTATTTCATCACAGAGAACCTCAATATGCTTCACTTTGCAATATTACATGCCAGGTTTTGCTGTTAAACGAGAGCAGCTTCACTGAAGTTGGTGGATATGAAGTACTGAAAAAGCTTACATTTTCCCGTAGATACATTACCGCTGAAATCCCACTATTGTGTTGTGGAATAAGGCAGCAACTGCAACTAGCAAGCAGCATTAACTGCACAGAAAGCAGGAAAGTTTCATCTCAGGATGCCAGCCAAATGCCTGTACTTATAAGAAGAGCTAAGGGATCCTGAGTATTTGCGTATAGCCAATGAGCACTCAAACCCACACTATTTTATGAAGTGTAGATGTCCGACTGGCATGCATACCCAATCCACAAGTTACTGGTGTGAAGCATGCTCAAAGAATCCCCAATTTAAAAAACATATTAGGGTTGCATACCTGCAAATCAGGCAAACACTTAAAGAAAAATAAATCGTTGAACACTAGCTTTTCTAAGAAAACCAGGAGTTCAGTTACGTACCTCAGAAAGATGAAGTCAAGTCATTCATACCAGCAAACCCATCCTCAGTCCTACATACTGCACCAACTTTTTTTTTATTCTTTCTGGATGCAGTCATTTGTCTCCTGCACACCAGACAGCTGGGTTATGCTGCAGCCTGTATCTGGCACTTAGGGAGAAAGCCTGTCTGAAGCAGTCTATCACCATATGCCTGCTATTCCATGTTAAACTAGAACAGCAGCTCAAGGGTATGTGAGAACAAACAATTAGGACTAGTCGAGGGAATACAAAAAAGAAAAACAAATGATTATGTACAAAACTCTCCCTACCCCCTCCATAAACTCCACCACCGCTTTGGGATATAAATTGACACAGATTTGTAAAGAGGCTAGGTTCACCATAAAAAGGTAGGAGCAGGGACAGAAGATTTAGTTTTATATTAAAGAAAAGATGACGAAAGAGGGCAAAAGCAAAAGGTGACACACAAGGAGAAACAATTCCACAGAGCATAGACTCAGACTTCGGAATCAGGTTACTGCACCCTGAAACGGTCTCACAGCCGCATCTCAAGTAGCTCTTTTGTCCAGTTGGTTATGAATTTTAACATACATTCAGAAATTCATGCCAATAACCCACAATACCAGAGCCATTGCTGCCAGCAGCTCTCTACAGACAGGATGTAGGAAAACAAAGAACAAAAATGACTCAGCAAAATCAAAAACAGCCACACAGTGCGACAAACATCTGCTACTTTTACCAGAAATGCCATATGGTCTGTATCTGACAGAGAATGACTTAATTCATATTTAAAGCAAGAGTACTAGGTCATTTCTCCAAAGCTAAAAGAAAACATCAATCCTCCTTTTTTCTGACCCCAGCACCCCACCAATTCAAATTAGTATTTGGCTTGATGAAGGACTCAAATTGCCAGCACTCTAGACTGGGCAGTGAGGCCAAGAGGCTTTTCATGAGATGATGCCAGAATAAGGGGGATTACAATACTCTTTCTGGAGTTTTGTTTAGCTCTAACTCAAGGCTGTTTTACCCACAGTACATTCAGTGGCATTGGGCCGGAAGACCAGTTTTGTCACTAGCCGATTACAGCAATGCAGTGGAACCATTCAACAACTAAAAAGGAGTTTGGCACAAAGCTGCATGGCAGGTACAGTAAGTCCCAAGCTGTTACCTCCCACCCTACTAGCCTTCACATCCTTTAAGAAAAAGAAAAAAAAAATCCCCATCACAGAATTTGGAAGAATGCAGCAGGTTCAGACATGAAAGCTGTTCAAGTACATACAAGCTTTATACAATTAACAGAAGCCAGAAGCATCAAACCCAATGACTTATCAAAACCTTGAATGCTAGTACAGTTTTAGATAATGACGGTATTTCTGAAGCTCTACTTGGTAGGGGCTTGATGCAGGCAACACTCTCTGGGCTGGTCAGGCTGGATAATCTCAGTGGTCCCACCTTTCTGTTGCCTTTAAGTTTGACATGCACTTAAAAACAGATGTACGATGGATACAGCTTGCTCAGAGAGTGGGAGAAAATGTCACCAACCGCTAACTGTGGCCTCCTCAGACTTGTGATGCTTCTCTACCTATTGAGGCACAACACAAATGCATTCAACTCAATCAGTTCCTGCAACATTTGTCAATCTTTTTCATTTTGCCAACCTAAATCCTATCCACTGTGTGGAATTAAAATGCTCTTCTTTCTGAATATAGTTTCCATGACAGGAGACTGAAAGCAAAAAGAAACCAGGAGAATTATACAGTGGCATTGAGCAGTGCAAGCTCATGGGGGAGGGGGGTGGTTTTTGTTCAGAAGCAGCTATGCTATCTGAATTTACAGAATAAATAGAAGAGAACTGATCTAATGAACTGGCATCAGCACTGTAACCCGCAACTTGTTCCCATACCACAGCCTCTTTAAAATAACCCAAGTAAAAAAATTAGAACCATTCTTTCAGTCAGTCAAAGTCTACACCAGGGGTTCTGGTACACGCAACCCTGGGGGTACGCAAGACATCTCTGCGGGGTATATGGGAGAAATTTTGTAATGCCAGATTTATTTTCATTAGAATAGGCATTTAAGGGGTTAAAATATAAACCATATGCTGGTAGGGTATGCAGGCAGCTGGTAAATCCGGAAGGGGGTACAGAATAAAAAAAAGTTTGGGAACCTCTAGTCCACAGTTTCTCAACCTGTGGTATGTGTACTCCTGGGGTACATGAGACCCAGGCAGGGGGTATGGGGGTACCCCACCACTCTCTCACCCCTTCCTCTTCTCAAAACTACAGCAAAAAAATTTGGTACGCATTAAATCCCTCGGTAATAACTTGGTGTGCTGTGCTTTGCGTGGCACTGGTTTCAGCCCTCCTAGCTTTGGCCAACATCACCTCTAGCCCAGGTACATATTTGAGTTGTTCACCCCTGGTGTAAAAGGTGGCAACCTGACCCACGCCAGATCAGACATCTGTCATATCACAACCTTATATACACAGGCCTTCTTCCAACATATGGCACAGTGATGTAAATATAAAATCCCCTGGAAAATTGAGTGTTGGGGTACTTATTAGAATTTTCAGAAGTTAGGGGGTACTTGCTACTTAAAAGGTTGAGAAACACTGCTCTAGTCTACACTAACAAATAGTCAAATGAACAAATAGACTGTTTTCTTTCAAGACAAGACAGGTACAAAGTACCTGTACTTCTCTTCCTATACACATCATCTTTTCCAGAGGAACAGATCTCAGGTGAAAAGCCTAAAGGCTTCAGAGTCCACAGATCCATCACCCTCTCTACTCCCACATGAAGTATGCCTGGCTTGTCAGTACCTGGCATTTGCTTAGAGAAGGACCGAAGCCAGGATTCAGAAGATACCATGAGTAAAACTTTAATCCAAACCACCTCAAATCTACCATATGAAAGCTCAATTCTGTCACGCAGCCAAAGTTATTCCTGCTTCTGTGCTTATAAGCAAGTCAAGGGAAGATGGTACCAGAGAAAATTGTTACCAACAACTGTGTAGGGCTAAGGAGCACAGTCAAAAACTTCTGATGAAAAACAAGGAAATTTTACATGAGAATGTCAGTGGCAGCCAAAGTATTTACTGAGGAAGGTGGGGTCAGTGTACTCATTTTAAAACCAGAAACTTCATCAGCAGGTTTTACAGAAACCAGCTTTTGATGACAAACTATGTTTATGATTTGTTGCCTGAAGGCAGAAAAAAAAATGCTGGTTTTCTTCCACATGTCCATTTTGTTTTTAACACTACCTATCACTACTTCTAACCTATACAAACCTTGCTAAATCAGACAAACTAATCCAGAGAGGTGCAAAGAGAGAGAGGAAAAAAAAACCCCAAACCCCCAAAACAAAAAACAGAGGGTGGACTTTTGTACATGGTAGCTAAACTAAGCAGTCTAATACCTAAGCTGAAAATTGGTTCAGAGCTCCTATCCAAAGTCCTTCTGCCTACTTCAGCTCTTATTCACACATACAACTGTCAGTCATTCTTATACAGAAGCTTTCATGATGCACACACACAAAAAGTTAAGATTTACTCTCTAGAGCACAAGTCTCAGGAAATACATCTCTCTCACATACAAGGTGAGTAAGTATTTATTACTGGTGATGGAGTCAAAATGAGTTGTATTTTCAGATGCCTGGGAGAAGAGTTTATAGTATTGGCAGTCAGAAAGGTCATAGCTTGACTTTAATTGAAAACCTTCAAGCTGAAAGCCACTAAGAAGAACTAAATATGGAATACCAGAATATGTACTCACACTGTCACTTTTTTGCCTAACCACAATTCTCACAGACCAAAGACCCAGAGCTTCACAGCTCCTCCCTACCCATCTCCACCAAGTTCTCTCCTCCCCCTAATCCTTTTGCAACCCTTCCTCCCTCCCTTGGGCTACTAGACTTTTGCTGCTGGCTGGGGAAGGCTTTCCCCAGCCTGCAGCAACTATCTTGTTGCACCAAAATGCCATGATATTGTCACGTGCTGGGGAACTCCCCAGCAAGTGATCATATGGTGGCATGTTATTGCAAATCACATTTTTCAGGAAAATCACTTAATTTCGTGATTTTCACAACAAATGCAAAATTGTGATTTAAACCAGGCTCTAACCATCAGACAGTACAAAAACACTGAAACCAGAGCACATGCAGTTAGTTTATCTTGTACGCTTTCATAACAATAGGAGATAAAAAGGTTTCAAACAGAAGTGGAATGGTTAAACTGACTAAGGTCCTTTAAGTAGTTTGTGCTTCTAAAGCAGGGTGAATTTTTAGGATGACAGGTACTCTATTTCCATAGTGTTCACCTCTAATTATATTTCTCCGAGAAGAAGCCATTCTGCTTTGTGTACTCAAGACCTTACAGCACTGGGGGGGCAACTTTTCTGGCAAGTGTGCCACAAATTAGCCCCACACCCTCACAAAGTTCAGCCTACCCCTGCCCCGCTTTTTGCCCTATGTTCCCTGCTCAGTCTGCTTCCTGTCCTATCTGCTGCTGTGCTGCCTGTCCCCTCCCCAATCCACTGCATGTCACACTCACAGGATACTCATAACACTTGTGGCACATGTGCCATAGGTTGTCCACCTCTGGCTTAGATGTGGCTAGTTCACCAATTTCAAAACAATGGACATTTAAATGTCATATCAACACTGACAATTGCAAGGTGATGCACCTGGGGAGGAAGAACCAGCAGAATACCTACAGGTTGGGGACTCCCTTCTCATCAGTACAGAGGCAGAAAAGGATCTTGTAGTCATCACTGATGCCAAGATGAATATGGGCCGGTAGTGTGGGGATGCAGTCACAGGAAGGCCAACCACAACCACACCATGTCATGCATCCACAGATGCATCTCAAGCAGGTCCAAGGAGGTGATCCTCCCCCTCTATGCAGCACTGGTCAGGCTGCAGCTGGAGTACTGTGTCCAGTTCTGGGTGCCACACTTCAAGAGGGATGTTGACAGCATGGAGATGGTCCAGAGGA
>NW_017728947.1:48283909-48291507 GCF_001723895.1 Crocodylus porosus | reverse complement strand
GGGTGGGCAGATGAGAACAGGATGGGATTCAACACCGACAAGTGCAAGGTGCTGCACCTCGGGAGGAACCACCAGTACCATACCTACAGGCTGGGGAACTCCCTTCTCGTCAGTGCAGAGGCAGAAAAGGATCTTGGAGTCATCACTGACGCCAAGATGAATATGGGCAGGCAGTGTGGGGATGCAGTCAGGAAGGCCAACCACACCTTGTCATGCATCCACAGATGCATCTCAAGGAGATCCAAGGAGGTGATCCTCCCCCTCTATGCAGCACTGGTCAGGCTGCAGCTGGAGTACTGCGTCCAGTTCTGGGCACCGCACTTCAGGAGGGATGTGGACAACATGGAGATGGTCCAGAGGAAGGCTACTCGTATGATCGTGGGCAGCAGGGCAGGTCCTAAGAGGACAGGCTACGGGACCTGAACCCGTTCAGCCTCCACAAGAGAAGGCTGAGGGGGGATCTAGTGGCCTGTTACCAACTAGTCAGAGGGGTCCAGCAGGCATTGGGGGAGTCCCTGTTTCCCCAAGCACTACCAGGAGTGACTAGAAATAACGGTCACAAGCTGGCAGAGGGTAGGTTCAGATTAGACATCAGGAGGCGCTACTTCACTGTCAGGGCGGCTAAGATCTGGAACCAACTTCCAAGCGAAGTGGTGCAGGCTCCTACCCTGGGGGTCTTTAAGATGAGGCTTGACAATCACCTTGCTGGGGTCATTTGACCCCAGTACTCTTTCCTGCCGTGGCAGGGGGTTGGACTTGATGATCTGTTCAGGTCCCTTCTGACCCTACTAACTATAAAACTATGAAGTCTGGCTATCAGGAAAACAGAGATTCACCCTTGAATCTGAAGTTAGTTATTCAGCATCTCACATCTTTGTTTCTCTGACCTGAATATAAAGGAACCCATGTCTAACAAAAGGCCTTTCTTCCTGCAAGTTTTGCTCTGGGGAAGTCTTTGTAGCCTGCTTGTTCACTTGAGTAATGCAAACTGTTTATATTATGTTTGGCACAGGCATAAATGTGTGCCTGAGCAACCTGGGACATCACAAAGTGAAATACTGCATCCCAGAAGCCTTCACTGACAGAGCAGATCTTCTAATTAAACGTGGGCAGACAGATAAAGAGGTATTTCTCTCTAAACCCTGATGACTCCCAAACTGAAGGCAAAAGCAGCATGGGATTAAAGTTAAAAAAAAAAAAAAAAGAGCTAGAAATCAGCACTGCACTCCTTTCCTAGCATTTTAGGACAGATATTTGAACAACAGAAAGAATAAAGCATTCTGCATCTAGCTACAGTGTAGTCCCCCTGTGACCAAAACAAAACATCACATATGGTACACAAACCCCTGTCCTCCCAGTGACTTTCCCTGGCCCCACTACAAAGCAACAACTTTTGATCTTAGCCCTCAGCTTCACCTGAGCCATGTTTGTGCCACATATTTGAAATTGCTAGACATGCAGGACTGGCACACAGGGCAATTTTCTGTCCTACCTCTACAGCTGATACTTGCCAACCCAAAGTGGAGTTACATGATCCAAAAAGTCAAACATGGTTTGACATGCCACTGGGCTGTCTAGTTGAACACTATATTGGCTAGAGGCATTAGAAGCGAGAGAAGTTAATCCACATGAAATCCAGATACGTTTTAGTTCCCCTAGTTTAGCTAATTTAATTCTGGAAAATACTACAGAGTTTCCAGTCATCTCTTAAAGAAAGAGTCAGAGGTATCAGAGTACAGGATCTTAATCCAGCAATTTCTGCTTTTTTATAAACACTGTAGGGAAATGAGGGGAGAGGGGAGGGAAAACTAAAGCAGTTTCTTCTCCAGCCCTAGCAAAATTTAAACAGAGCTGACCCCACTTAGAGTTTTGTATGCCAAGTTACAGCCCAGAGGTGAAATTTATGGTCATGTAATAAACCCAGTTACCCCAGGACTTGCAACAGAAAGACAGACCTAGAAGCAGCATTTGAGAACATCATGTTCAAATGAATGTAAAATGTTTTTATCTACCGTATGATACTTGAGTCCTGGAATATTTGCTTTCATCTGTATGGCTGAAGGGAGCAATAGTCAGCTAAAGACAAGGGCAGAAACATCTTGAAAAGATCTCTAACTGACAAACTCAATTCCTACAGTTAACCATATGCATTTTTCTTTTTACCTCAAGGGGTGAGTGTACCTCCCCCAATTCCTACAGAAGGGAAGTTTAGGTTAAGTATCAGGAAAAACTTTCCTTACTAGGGAGAGTGGTAAAACACTGGAACAGGTTACCCAGAGAGGTGGTGGAATCTGCATCCTTGGAGGTTTTTAAGACCCACCTAGACAAAGCTTTGGCTGGGATGATCTAGCTGGGGATGGTCCTGCTTTGAGCAAGGGGTTGGATTGGATGGCCTCCTGAGGTCCCCTCCAACCCCAATTTTCTGTGACTATTTATTCCTGAATCAAGCTTCTATTTGTGCAAAACTCGCTTGTATGGTAACATCTTGAGCACTAAAATTCACAATCTAAAATGCCTTCATCAGTAAGAGATTCTTGTGGGAGCAGGACTCGGTCACGGCTGCCCTGTTCTAAGTTACTCCACAGGACATTCTTCTCCCCTCTAAAGGCAGCACAGCACCAATTCACCACAGGCTAGAAACAGGGCTAAATTCAGGTTAGTTTCAGATGCAAATGTGGACTCCACTGAAGTCAGTGAGCTCCTACCACTACAATTTTAGAGGTTGATCTAGGATCCTGGGCCTGTTTAAAATGTTAATGTTAACCTTTCATCACCATAAAAAAGTCACTTCATTTTGGAAATGCACCTGCCTTGCCACAGTTATAATTAATTCATGATCATTCAACCTTTGTCTCAGTGCTCAAAGAGACTAAGAAAAACAGAGCCAGGAACTCACTCAAAGTATAAGAGTCATTGGATGAAGGAGCAGGGAGCTTAGGGCTAAAGCAACATATTGATGTCATAAGCCTAAGAGAATAGATGCACAGACCTTCAGTAGCTAACTTTGAGCTGCATGTCTGCGGGGAAAACCTTCTTCTTTTTTTACAATCTCCATGCTGACAGCTTTAACCCTGCCCCCTCCCAGGCTTCTGAAAAAAAGAACATGCAAGAACTGAGTTCCCAATAATAAATGGAAAAAAAAAAAAAAAAAATTAAGTGTTGGTGCTTCAAGCACACAATTGCTTTGGATGTCTAGACAAGTGGCCAGCAATGCTGTCCAAAATTCAGTATTGCAACATGAGTAAGCATGCAGGTGATGTTGCTATTATACAAGCTGAACATCTAAGTCTCACATCCAACCTCTGAAACTATATAGATTTCCACTTCAACCAGACAGACTGCTAGGAAGTCCATTGGGTGGGCCTTGTTAATTAGACGTTAACAGTTAACAAGAATGCTTTAGACTGCTTATGTCTACCTTGTATATTTGATTACAGGAATACATAACTATAAAACATCAGCTTGCTTTAACACTGGTTATGGGATGCTATATTCTCATGTACTTGGAAAACCATGTAGTGAACACTAGGTCTATGATCACAAATCTCAAGGTAAAAAAAAGCTTAGCTAGGCTGCTGCTGTGGATGGAAATTTTACCCCATGGGCACATACACTGTAGCAAGCTTATGATTCAAGAGGGGGATATACTTTCTTCAGATAACCAGTGCCATGGCACAGTACTTGGAGGTGCTGCCCTTGTTGGTAATGCCTTTGCAAAACAATATGAAAAACACCGGAGGCAACTGCACCTTCTCTGTTCATGCTCCAGTTTCTATTAGGCACTGTAGTCTTTGATTTTACTCAGAAGTGTTGGTAATACAATGCATACTGCATCCCCTCACCACGCAGCACAAGTGAGGCAGTCTATTTTCAAGAAACAAGCTCTCTTGTTTTGGGGGGTCAGGAGTTTCCTCTCATATTCCTCAGCAACAACACACAAGCATCTTAAGTTCACTTCTATAGTACATTCTAGCAAACTTGGCAATTGCTGAGGTAGATCTGAAGGCTCAATTTAAAATAAAACATTGTTAATGGTACTGTTAAATATTTATACCGTTATCACAGCCCCATTCTACCAACACACAAGAAACAGCTTCTGCCCCAAAGAATTTATCATTTTTTTATATAGTTACTGCAAGTAGCAGCAGCCATAGCCAGAGCTGTCCTAAGGGTGTGCAGGGCCAGGGACATATTAGCCCGTGTGGGGCAGGGGGTGAGTGGAGAGGAGAGCCGGCAGCCTGTATGGCACTGTCCACAGGGCCCAAGGCAAATCACCCTGATTTGCTCCCCAGGGATGCCCTGGCCATATGGTATTTATACATATATTTGTCTGCTCAGATGCACCAGAAATTTAGTGCATCACAGCAGACTCAATTAATCGAGTCTGCTCTGCATGAAAGCTGATGCACCCAGCACTGTGCAGCAAGCATTTGTATAAACAGCAAAATGCACATCAACACTGAGAAAATGGCAGCAATGAGCTTTTGAACTAAAACACCTTTGATGCAGTGCAAACGTGTACAAATGCCCATAATGCCCCCGGATTAATGTAAACAGTTTTAGTTTTTGGATTTGCTAAAAGCTAACATTGCTTAAGTGGAGAACAGAAGATATGACAATCCTCTATCTGGTTTCCATAATTATAGGAACATTCTTTCTACAGAGCACAACCAGGGAGACCCAAGTGAATTTAGTCACCAAAGTGGCTGATTGGCAGTATTATACCAGCTTCGTAAAAATCAGCAGAGAGAACATGGGCAATGCAGGGACACGTGCCAATGCTGGTGAATCTGAGAAATGGAAAACGAATTCCAACTTCCCACCACAAATCCAAGCATCTTGCCAAAAATCAGACAGCAACAGCTTTGTTACTATTAATGATAGATTCTACCCTGTAACCTGAAGATTATGTTCCATTAGTCCCATTGCCTTGGTCAATCCCAAGTCAGAAGATTTAGAGCTTATAACTGAATCTGGTCATTTGTTATCTCACAGACACAAAAGGTCCTGGAACATAATATCTCTATTATCCAGCTTTTTGTCATGATAAAGGAGGTCCAGTACCCTTTAAAAAAAGTTTATAAGCCATTTTATTGTTTAAAAAATGTTAAAATAGTTGTATAAACATTTGCAATAGGGTTAAGATGTTAGTAAAACTTGGACTCAGTTAAACTGGCAATATAAATGTAAAAATTCAGAGAAACGTGCACTTCGTAACAGGTTAGCTGAAATTAGTAAGAACTGGGTTGGTTTGGGGTTTTTTTAAGAAATACCTTAAAAATACACTTTGTCATGGATGCTGGGGCCAAGGCTTGGTTTCCCAATTTAAACTGATAATTACAGCTGACTGCTGGGAAACTGCCAAATATTTACTGATGCAAGCTGGATTTTAGAGAGCATGCAAGGCCTTACAGGAAACTTTAAACAGAACATTCTCAGCAATGCATCTGCATACGTACTGTATTTTCCTATACCCCTCCCATCTCTCTTGCTCCTTATTACCCAAAGGATATTTTGTTTCTTAAGAATTCCACTGCTCCCCACCACTTAAAATCATGGGCCTCCCTTTGAGAGGTCAATTGCATATAATCTCTTCAACCAAAGACAATAACTTCAGGTAGGGCAACTGAGAGGTGTGCTCTTCCACACAAAAAGATTGTTGTCAATACCAGTCTCTCATGATTAGTACACACACAAGATAGGAAGTGAAACAGGTAAGAGTAGCCTTTTAGAATAATTGCTTTTAATTACACATGATGAATGGAAAGCTGTGGAATGACAGAATATGAATAGCTGAAATACAGCGTATTCGTGCTCTAGAAAAGACCCGCACATATACGCCACACATCGACACCTACTGTTTTCTATTTTCAAGGTTCTCAAAATAACGATCACCTTGTAGAAGAACAATTTCTTGGGTTTAATGACTGCTGAACAAATGGCAGGAGATGAAGGCAGTTATCCCCAGCCCCTAATTTTATCCATGCTAAGTGCTGTGCTCCTTAATTATTAGCCGTGCTTTCCAAAAGTTTTCTACAAATCTCAGTCAAGTCAAATGCACCAAAAAGTGACTCCTTCAGTTCGGAGCTGCTCCCAAATACCTCATTATCAGTTGAGTCCTGTCCTTGTCACTTCTATACCACAAAGCCATGCCACAGTGCACCTGAATTTACACACTCACTTACTGTAATACATAAAAGCAGAAGACACTCCCATAACTGTATTCAATCAGAAGCAACAAGATACAAGTCCTAGACTTTGCCTTCTCTAAGGAACATTTAAAATCAGGATAATGAGAGATCCAGAACTCTCTTTAAATAGCCAGCTAAAGTATACTTGTTTGTTTTTTTCAGATCCATTGTTTCATACTTACCTGAGCTGATCAAATTCACCAGGCCTTGAATAGACAGAACTGCATGCACTAGAAAAGAACATCAGTTTTCCAGTGTCCCCCCCCACCAAGTGCTTGAGTCTTCACAGTCTCATTTTAGAAAGATATACTATCCATCAAAAAGGTGCACTATTAGAGGGCATAATATTATGCAGGTGGAAGCCAGCTGAGATTTAACCGTCACAGCTGAGAATGTACTGTAACCTGCTTCCCCTTGTCATAATCTGGTTACTGTTAGAATCTCACTGTTCTCTACAGGAGATTTTAACGAGGTCTAGATCCCTCCAGGGCATCAAAGGATCTCTGTCCTTTGTTTAAACTCCTTGAAAAGGACCTTCCATGGAATACATTCACTTAGTGGTAAACAGAAGTCTACCCTACAAATGTATCAGTAGAGCAGCTCAGGATGGATTATCCATTTGAGGAGGACACCAACTCAGTCCCAGAAAAACAGATCAAACACGGAGCTACCTGCCTTTAGAAGCAAGGTAGGGATGAGATTCTTGTCACCTCTATGGCAGCTACCACATCACTAGGACAGCCAGAAAGCAGGAGAACGCACAACCCACCCCCTTTCCTGATGGGCTCATCTGCAGAATCAATGCCTTCTGCAGTTCTACCTGGAAGAAAATATTTTTTCTACGTTATAACTTAATAAATTTCAATTGATCTCAGATTTATAAATATGCCTTTCTGCCTTCTCTCTTCCTCCCCAACCAGAAATGTGGCTTAAGGACAGAAATGGTTTAGCAAGTGATTCATCTTAATTCCTCATCGCTGTTCAAAGTTGCTCCTCATTGCATGCTTAATGCCCTGGGTTCTCCTCACTGCAACACGTTTCTTCTTGGAAGTCTGGGGAAGGGAGCAATGAGCACAGCAAAAAATTAAAAGATATTCATGTCCTATCACATTTCTGGACATTCATCCTGCAAAAATCAAGAACTACTACCAAGAATTTTCAGAGTGTTCTCAGGCCTCCTGACCTTTTTAGGCAGGCAAGATTCTCTGGGTAGATCAGATCTCTTTTATTAGACCAACTAAATAGTTGGAAAAAAATTCTTTGCAGGGGTGCACCGATAAAGATTTTTTTGGCTGATACCGATGGTCAGTTAATAATCAGCCATATCAGCCGATCCTGATCCGATTGTCAATACGCAGCTCAGTGGCTTGGAGAACAGCATCTGGCTGGTAAGTCGGGGGGAGGGGG
>NW_017728947.1:48271057-48283809 GCF_001723895.1 Crocodylus porosus | reverse complement strand
GGGGGGGCAAATAGAGATACCCACGGTGAGGGAGGGAGTGGGGCTGGGGCAGGGATTGCCAGGCTGGGACGGGGCACAGGACAGAACCGCTGCAGCTCATCCACAGAATGGGGGGCAGGCGGTGCAACTCCCACCACTGCGTGCACCCCTGCAGGAGGCACGGGGGAAAATATGCTCCACAGATTTGTTCACAGGGTGAGGACAGGCTGCCCACTCTGGGCCTGGAGCCAGGGCCTGCATTGGCTTCTTCATGGCAGGAGGGCTAAGCTGGGGCTGCGCTTGGGGCAGGCAGCAGCACTGGGGAGGGGCTGAAGCCACCCCAAAATTACCCATAGCCACCCCGTAGGCTCCCCTCCCTGCGTCACCTGCCCTGAGTGCAGCCTCCATCCCAGGGCCCCCCCCATTGCCAGGAAGAGGCCAGTGTAAGCCCCCAGGCCGCAGCTCACCCTCACTCTGCACACAAGATCTGGGGGGCACATGTCCCCCATACCACCCTCAGGCATGCATGCAGCAGCAGGAGCTGTCCCCCTCCCCCCCTTCCAGATGAGCCACCTGGCTGGGAAGCACCTATCCCTGCCCCACTGCCTCACCCACTGTGGGGGCCTCAATTCCCCCTTGATGTACACACCTCTTCCCCTCCCCCGCAGCATGCATGCAGCAAGGAATGCAACCCAGCTGCTCTCAAAGCTGCTGGGTTGCATTCCTTGCTGCATGCATTCTGTGGCTGTGTACATGCACCTGGCATTTATCAGTGACATTATCAATAGGGTTGTGCAAAATGACATCATTCCATTTCGACTTGCATTTTGAGAGAACAGCGTTTCATTTTGAATTGAAACAGTTTTGCTGTTTTGCGCATAGGCGATAATGGGGAAGCTCGGAACAGCCTATAACTGTCATTTCTGGCCTGATTTGGATGAAACATGCAGGAATGGTAGCCCCTTCTGAGGGCATGAAGCCTGCCAAGTGTCAAGGAGATAGGTGCAGGGGTTTCAGGGAAATTGCACCTCAAGCTGCAGACAAGCAAAACTTGTAACATGGGTAACACTGTGGGTGTTAAGGCACAGCAGGATGAAAGCTGCAGGCATCCTAGCACTTGCTGAGGCCACAAAGCCTGCCAGCTGTCAAGGAGATAGGTGCAGGGGGAGTCCGGGTTCTGGCGCCCTGCACCTCTAGCTGGTGCCAAGGCAAAACTCACAACATGGGTGGGTGACAGCGTGCATGTGCGTTAAGGTGCATCCTCACTCAACTGACACCAAGGCAGAAAACAGACCAGTTGAAACAATGCTGCCTTTTATGCAGTTTTTCCCATCCCTCCCCCAGAGCACTGAGTTTGGAACAGACCTCAGGGAAGGGTGACAGTCACTGGCCAGCTACACAGTCAGTAGTGACAGCACTCCTTCCTCGCCCCTTCCCTCCCCACTTCCCCCTCCCTCTCCTTATTTTAGTTTCCGTTTCCCTGCAGGCAAGCCCAGCTTGAGCTACGAAATGTTTTGACTTGCCTGGTTTTGTTTCAAGGCTGTTTCGTAGCTCTCCGTTTCATTTCAATTTTGCTGTTTTGAGTTTTGCTGTTTCGAAACGAGTCAAAACAGCATCAAAACAAAACTGCCAGAGAAATTTTGCACAGCCCTAATCATCAGCCACAAACCAAAAAAATGCCACTTGCCAATAATTTCAATTTTCCTTTTATTGAAACCAATACGACATGGACCGACATTATGGGTGCACCTGTAGTTCTTTGCAAGCTTTCAGGCATAAACACCCTTCGTCAGGCATAGTCTTAGGGCACTTACAGTTCAGAGCCACCACATTTGTTGTTCACTCAATTAAAGAAAAACACAGGCAGGAAGCAGAAGAGTAAAGAAAGCTACTTTTGTTCAAAGTTTCATCTATTTGCATACCTGCATTTTTTAGGCACACGTTCCAACATGCTGCAAGAGAGGCAACAAAACTGATTTAAGCCTGATACATTTCTTTTCCCAGAGCCAGTGGTCTCAAAAATATTTTCAGAACTACAAAAGAAGTTCCAGAACATCTAGGAGCATAAGTCCCAAGGAAAGAAAAGTTCTTACAAGTCATACAGGAGCTTTTGAAGAGCTCAAAGGACACGAGGGAACACTTGAAGAAAGGCCTGAAAGTTAACAGTGGACCACCCACACCAGGCTGCATGTTCAGCATGTAAGGTCTGAGGCACTGCAATTCAGGTGGGTGGCTGTAAGAAACTGAACAGAGTCCTGAGTCAGCATTAGTAGAACTTGAGGAGAGAAAAAACAACTATGCAATGCCAACTTCATCTACAGTAGGGCTCCCAGCTGTGCTACAGTGATGGGGCCAAAACCATGGAAGCATCCTAGGATGTTTGTTGGATAAACACTATGCTGTAAATACAAAAGAGGGAATATCCTGGGGCAGCTCACAGTTTTTAGTTCTTTAATATGCAGGAAGCACCCAAGTCTCCATAAAGGGAGACACTTCTATAAAATGTTTTCAGATGAAGAATGTGGGAATGAGGCAAGAGAGTCCTAGAGGGAAGAAGAAAGAGAGACCTAGGAGAGGCACTTTGTATTGCTGGCTCAGCTCTGGGGATGTGGCCAGTGAAAAAAAAAAGAAAAGGGCCACAGGAGTTGGAGAGCAAGAGGGGGGAGTCTTGTATTCAAACAGAACTAAGAATGAGTTGCAGAGCTAGATGAGGCTATGAAAAATCGAGAGAGAACCTCGGGAGGCCAAGAGAAACATTTTAATACTGGTTTCCTAGTCAGACAAAACATGAAAACTACCAGATGATCAGTCAAGGGTCCAGAACAATATGGAAAACAGATCTGTCACCCCAAGTAACAACAACAAAAAAGAAAAGCAAGAAAGCAAACGAGCAAGAAAAAGCCACTGCATTTGGACAAAATTAAGCTTAAGAGCTAGGGCACAGAGAAAGCAGGTTAATTACAACATTTCTCATCTTCTCTGCCCCTGACACTAATAATTTTGGACACAACAGCAATCAGGACAGCGCAATGGAAGTGATGATTCAGAGGTGACAGATTTATATGCCTGGGAGATGTGTGAAGAAAAGCAAGGTCAACTATGAATAACTACATAAGGGACAGAGCACATATGCATACAATAGAACGATGAGGCTGAATAAGTAGTAGAGGTTGCTCTTTAAAAGCCACTGAGATGCACACAAGAGGTGTTTCAGATACAGGTCTCTCCACAGGATAGACTGGTTCCAGATAATCCCAGAACTTTCACTGAAGGGGCAAGGGTAGATGCAAGGGCACAAGATATCTGAATTTGAAACAGCAAACAGAAAAGATTATAGGTTAACCATCTGCAAAGTGTCACCCAGACGCACATACTGCTGCAATCTTCCTTCAGAGCAGACACAGGTTACAATTTTCAAGAGCATTTAAGTCCTATGGCATTTTCAATGTAGATTCAGCCTTACTGAAAAATACCACCTTGAATCTGCTGGACTATACTTGCAGTAATCTCCAACCATTTAAAAACAACCTGTCAGAAACCTTTTAAAAACAAGTGCAAGAGACAAAGCATTTGGACAAAAGTGAAACGAATAAAACTGGGTGTATAATTTTTTTTTTGATTCTGTGTAATAAAGGAGGCCCAAAAGGCTAAAAACAAAATCTGCACTTTCAAAATGTCTCTCTTCTCTATTTTGAAGGATATCATAACAAACAGAGATACTAGCAATATGTTGCAATAAAAAGAAACAACTGGAAGTTGAGCATCTGAAAGAAGGAATTTTTACCCATGCTGCTTAAATGTATTTAAATAAGCATTTAACTCCAGTGACTTTGGAGTGGTTGGGAGCTAGTCCCTAGCAAAATTAGTGAATGCCACAACTAAGCATGCCCAAGATTTCTAAAACTAAAGAAAAGACTAAATCCCCCCCTGGTCTCCTTTATTCAACCAAAGCAACAGCAAAAGCAGAAATGGCCCTTCCCTTCCCCATCCCTGAAAGGTTCGTTGCAGATCATGGTTAGAAGGTTGTGTATTTTTTATGCACTCTGCTAAAACAAAGCTAGTTGTCATCAGCCCCTTGATACAAGGAAAACAGCCTTCCAGCATGCAGAAAAGTCATTTGTGAGCCCGCAGATGACTGAGGAGGTGAATCTAAGATTCTCATGTTTGACTGCAGCTGTGGCAGACAGTTCTGGTAGAAAGGAGTAGTTCCTGGCAATGTCATGTCACAGCTCTTTTCCTTTTCCTCTCTAGCCTTCTAACTCCACAGAGAAGCGAGTTTCCTCGCAACGATCAGTGCCTTGTTGTAGATAATGGTGCCATGAGTGTCCCAGGTATTGAAGTCAATATCACATTTCTTCAGACTGGCCTTCAAGGTGCCCTTGAATCTCTTCTTTTGCCCACCACTAGACTGGTGACCAGTGAGTTGGAAGTATAGCATCTGTTTTGGGAACTGGTTGCCAGGCATCTTTATGACACGTCCTGTCCAGCAGAGATGGTGCTGCAAAAACATGGCTTCAATGCTGGTGGTGTTTGCTTGAGCCAGAACACTCAACCAGATCCCAAGGATTGCAACCAATGACCTCAACAGCATTTCCATCTGGAGTTTTGTGCCTCTGATAGGGTCACCCATGGTGGCAAGGTCAAGAGTTAGGTTTCTAGACAAGTAACAATCCAAAAATAAATAAAGCACAAAGTCCTCAACAGCAGGGCAGGTAGATAAAGAAAGCATACTTCACAATGGCTGCAAAGGCAAACAAAGGCTGCAGCAAAATAGAAACCTCCAGTAGTCTGTTTCATTCCAGTGAAGTATTGTGTGGTTGCTGATGTGCAACAGCATCCACATATCTTAAAAGACATGCACAAATGTCTTATTTCAATAAAAAGTCCTACAGTGATGGACAAGTGGCCACAGGGGCAGGTGCTCATGATTAGCAGAAACCCTTAGTCATAGACCTATATGGCAGCAACAATTGTATGATGGTTGTTTTGTACTTGGAACCGAGATAGATGTGCAGTTTGGCAGCTGTAATGAAAAATGGGGCAGGCCTATTGAAGACCCACTCTCCTCACCTTGTATGGAGATGGGGCTAGAAAAGATGCACCACATAGTCTGCTTTATTTCACCCAACTAGAAAACCATGTCTAATGGGGTGACTATCTGCAGTTCAAATCAAGTAATGAAGTTTGTGACATGGAACATCCACACCCTAAGGGAAAAATAATTATGACCAACCAGAACAAAGGACAGCACTAGTGGCTAAAAACTTGCACAATTTAATATTGACACTGATGCATTCAATGAGACCTGACACAGGAGAGGCAGCTCACGGGGCCTACTGGAGGCTATACCTATTTTTGGAAAGGAAAAGCCTAAACATATCTATAGCATTGGTTTTACTATCAAGACCAAAACCGTTACTTGGATGTAGGGATGCCCAGTTGGCATCAATGAATTCATGACCCTTCATCTTCAGTTGACCAACAAAAACTAGTACAATACCCATGAAGTTTCCAGTATAGCCATTTTGCATATTACTTAAGAACTAAATGTTGGCAAGGTAGAAATGCACGGATTTTCAGCAATTCAGTTGTGGTGAAAGACAGTACTACAGTTCTGTATAAAATACCTGGCTTTGCTTTTGTCCCCTGCAGTTTGCACTGTACCATTCTTTACTTTACTGAAGGAAAGAACTCCAAGAGGAGCATTTGGTTTCAGTCTTTTCATGAAGGTACTGTATACAGCAGATTGTTTCCCCTGATTACATTTCTCATTTGTGCTAAATCTAAAAATCAAGGTGATTTAGATCAGTGATTTTTATCCATTTATACTTCAGTTCATGTCTAAAGACAAGTATGCTCTTAATGGCTGTAAAATACATAAATTTGATAACTGAAGAGTTTTACACTAGATTTGGTCCATCTTTTTTGCTCCAGGCTACTCAATGGATGGTCCTGATAATAAGGTACTGGATGGTGGCCAAGTCCCAAGACCTGTGATGATATTACCAGTTTCTTGCACCCAGTAACACAGTCCCTAGGTCCCCCAAAAGGTCAAGTTAGTTGTGCCATCTTTATATAGGCTGACCTTAAAAGTTAGATATCTTTTTCTCCCAATTCCTTTTTCACGTAGAAATACAAATGGTTGAAACAAATTTTTAGCTAGAGGTTCCCAGATTCTGACAGTATCCAGGATATGAGGTTATAAATGTATACATTAACATATTTTGTATTAAATTTATGATTTCAACTTCAAATTATAACAATGTTTTTATTTTTAAAAAACAGATTAATTAAAAACTAAAAACCCCAATAAAAAAGCACCTTTTTTTTTTCAACCCTGACCTACAAAGCAGTGGTGTCTAAGCTCGGAAGTGTTCCATCTATCAAAGCCCTGCTTTAGTATTTCTTTGGCATTTTTGCTTTTAAAAGCAGAGACAACATACTTTACTTAGGTTAACTGCTGAAGTAACATAACAACACTGAAGGAAAATGTGCACAAGTAACATATGGGGCAGTTTTTTTCTTGTTCTGTTAAGAGGCCCTGACAGAAGATCCTGATCATTTACCATTTATTCAGCAGCTCTCACTGCAGGTCATTTTGTTAGTGCATTTTAGTACTGTAGTTCTGTGTGCATCTTTATCCAGTTCTTCCATTTTAATGACCTGCAGATTTTTGCTGTGTTTTGTAGTATGACAAAACACTCTTAATAGACATTTTGTGTAAGCGGATTCTGCTGTATAATGGAAATGCTGATAGACCCCTCAGTATAATTGCATTAGTAACAAGTTGTTTTAATATCTGTTATTCAATAGTGCAAGTTACTAAACTAGAGGAGAAGAAACACATTTCAAAAACTCTGCTTTTGCAAGTCAGAGATGTTCAGACACTTCATTCATCCATGAATTTAAAACAGTGTATACGCTTTCATGGCAAGCCAGCAAGAAACATACTGCCCAGAACCCTTCAAATTCAAGTCACAAAGCACCATTTATTCTGCTGAAAGATGTAAGCCCTCACATATGGGGAAACCTACCTCTTTAACAAGTTTAGAGGACTCAATACTATCTTCACGCCCTGCAGAAAAGAGCTAAACCAGAATATGACTTTCCTTGTTTCTGAGATGAGATGCAAACAGTGAAATCAGTTACTTTCTGTTCATATGGTTTCATTTCTTCATGCTCCTTCATTGGTTTACGACGCACAGTTCACAGAAGTCCAACAAGAAAAGCTGGAGAAGTTTAAATCTCACTTAAAAATAATAATTAAAACATTCAGAAGCTCAAAAAAGGCACAGTAAGATTTTATAAAGTCTAAGAAGATTTGATAAAATCTAAAAAGGTCAAGAACAGTTGTAAGTGCTAGTTATTCCTTTAAACATTCATGCAAAGTGAGTATTTAATACATCCAACTGTCTCTTTTTTTTTTTTTTTTTGCTTTTAAAAAGGGTAGTCTTTCACATACCCAGTTAGTTTAAGAGAGCTTGAACAGGAACAGACTGCACAGCAGAGCAAACAGCATTTGCTGTCTACATACAGGTTCTTTCAGAATCTAATGCACTTCACTGTGCCTTGTCAACTATGAAATTCTGACTTTGCCTGGTAGACAAGGTTATGGTCAAAGAGGTGATGGCTAAGTAATACCATCACATTCCGTGTATGCACATTTACATCAGGGAAGCGGATTTACTGCTGGGTGGGCTCGTTTCCAGGATAAAAATCCCCCTTGGGAATTAGCCAAATTATATGAGATGCCCTGATCCTTTTCACTGCGAAAAAATGTTCTCAGTGCAGGCTCAGCTTCCAGAGCCTGACCACCTTTTACATTCGGGTTCAGAAAGATCTGGGGGCAACTGAGTGGGGTCACTTCACTTCTCTAATTTGTCACCATAGAAATCTCCCCTTCACAAACAATCATGCTGCCACAACAAAACCTACAGATTACAAGATGGTCTTCCACCATTATCAGAAAGGAAAGGAAAGGAAAGGAAAAATTGGAGGGGGAGTGGTAGTTGGGGGAAAGGGACATCAGACAACATGGCCATTGACTGGTATGGAGCGAGGAACCAAAACCAAGCAGAAAAAAGCCTATTTGATATGTTACTGCAAAGCACGTTGTTATTATTAGGTTAATTCTGAAAACTACCCAGCTGTCTGTGTCCTGGGGGAAGCTAGCTAAATGAAAATACTAGTCATTTCCTGTTTTTGCACACTTTTTCATATCGCAACCAACAGAAACCAAGTATCAGGTTCCCTTTCTTGCTGTAGATGCAAGTCTGCCTCTTGCGTAAGTAAACTCTGTAAACCTGTTCCCACTATTCTAAACTCAAGACTGATTTTGCAGCTGTTCTCACCCACAAGAACCCCACTGAAATCAAAAGAAATTCCACTTCTAGAATTAGAACCATACTGCAGTCCTGCTAAACAAATACACTAAAAAACAACAAAAATACATGAGTAACTTAAATAGTGCCATGTATCACAAGACCTTCCAATACAGCTACATCTATCATCAGTTTGAATCCACATTAATTTGGGGTTTAGCTGGAATTAATTCCAATTTATGCCTGTATAAGCAAAACTAGAATTTAGTTGCATGTGTTTAAACATCCTTAGTCAAGGCTAAGTGAACAAATGAAAAATGGAGTTTTTTTCCACAGAATTTCAAGGTGCAGAAGAGCTCTCTGGAAATGCACTACATAATTTACTGATAGCAATATAACTGAGTTCCAGGGACTGGAGATTTGGGGGAGGAAAATTACATATGGCTTTTTCATGATTGTTCTCTACTTGTTTTTAGTCTTCTCTGGTCTGTACACTGAAAAAATGCATGGACATGTTTCTGTGAATCTACTCCTGGACAAAAGTTATATACCCTGCTAGCTCAGATCAGCTGACCCTTCAACGAGAATTGAGCCCAGCTTCATCTATCATTATCAGTCAAAGATCAGCTACCTAGAAAAGCCTATAAGTGGCCCATTACAAAGAAAGATGCAAGAAATAGGTTGGTTCCTGAGGGAGGAGAAAAGTCTCCAAACACCCCGTTGAAGGGAAGAATCTGTAGGGATCAGGCAGACCCCTGCAGAAAACATGAGGTTAAGAGGAAGAGATGACTGCACCACTTTAATGGAAGAATTAAAGCTGGAATCCTCCAAAACGGGGTTCACTAGGCTGTAGATACAGTGTCACTGCTTCCTAACCTAGCAAGGAAAAGTGAGCAGCCTACATTTCCTCCTTCACAGAACCAAGGCAAGCTACACAGGTGCTGAGATGCTGCAGTGATAGATGTGGTGAAAAGGAGAAGGCAGATAAAAGAAATGACGCAACACAACCAACTACAAACGCAGAACTTTGACGCATGTTGCTGGCAGGCTGCACAGCCAAGAAACAGATTATTAATGGCAATGCAGCTCACATTTCACAGAGCTTGAAAGAGCCTCTCTGTATTAAGGAAAGAGTTAAGCATTGGGACTAGTCTACTCCTGAGACACAGAGTCTTTCACTTCTGGGTTGCCATACTGAATCTGGGACAAGCTGGTTGCACCCAAAATAATTAATCTTGGCTGGCTCTTCAACAGCCTATGTGAAATAAAACAGCAGTCTCAGCCCATCATTGGCATTAACGATTAGTGTGTCTCAGTCTGTGCAAGAATGTAAAAAAGCAAACAGCTTTTGAGACTGAACTCAGTTCTAAGTCCCCTAGAGAAAGTCACTCCAAGTCAGGACTCCCACAGATCAACAGGGTAAAGAGCTGCAATGGAAATTCACCCTGTAACTGCTGTGTGGTTAGACTGCTTCAGGCTCCTGTCCAGTACCTTTTACCAGCACTGGATTCACTAATGTATTCCCATCTAAAAAAGACTACTTCTAAGGTAGGATAAATGGCCTTTCAGCTAAAAAAAAAATCTCATTTTCCTGGTCCTGACTAGTTGCTCGTTCTTCACTCAGAAGAAATGCTAGAAAAATTAAACACTTACCTTGAACTGTAGCCAATTTTAACCTATTCTTAAAGAGGTTACAGGCACACTTTCTATAGAGTCCCTCAGCTGATTTTTTGTGGTTTTACAAATTGTGTTTTTCCATTTTTAAAAATGTTATTCTCTGCCAGTGTTCCTTTAATCTCATAAATAGCTAGAGATTATGATGCCACAAATAATTACTACCACTGTATAGAAGAAAGAAGAAAAAGACAGACAAAGGCCTCTTTACAACTGTCTCTCTACTAAGCACCTGATAGAAATATCAGCCATAAATTACTACCACAATTATACTGATCAGTAATCACCAGGGCTTGCAAGTTTAATATACAAATCACCCTCTGCATTGGCATTTTGCATCCTTTAACGCACAAGTTCCAGTAACAGATGCAGACAGGAGAGAGGGCTTCTGCCTTCAGTCTGCATGTGGCCTGAACCATGCTTCAGGTGTCTGAAAACAGACAATTTCACTTCTGCTTTAATACCGGAAACTGGGAAGTGATTAGTAGTAAACCATTCAAGGAAGAGGAGACAAAGCAATCGGCTTCCCAATACTGACGCAGGCTGCAAGCCAGTAGCTCATGTCTTGAGTGCAGCCAGCAAGGGGGAAAAAAAAGAAAAAGAAAAAAAGAAACAGGCTGAACAGAGGACAGTAAAGATACTTTGGAAGAGATCCAGAAATTTAGAGCTTATCCCCACTGCATGAGAAATAAAGGTTAAAACCTCTCCTTAATTAGTTATAAAGAACTTTCCCCTATTGTTCTTCCTGTAACTCTCCTAAACAAACTACATATCTCAAGAAACCTCAGGAATTACTGTGACAAAGACTCCTGCCAAGAGAAGCTCTATTATATAATGGCATTTATGGGAACACACACAAAAAGCCACCAGGAGAGACAACAAGCCAAGTGCTAAATCCTCAGTTTTGTCAGCTCTCTGCAATCCCAAACACTTCACAACCTTTTCTTTTATGTTTTTGCGTCCTCCCTCCACCAAATAAGTTTAAATTACTGGGAGTGATGGGTTTTATCAAAGAATAAACCCATTCAAAACAATATGCTTGCAGCAGCCTTTTTCAAGGATCACCACCAGGTTAAAAAGGAACTTTAAAAAGGGAAGTCCTTATTTGTGGTGTGCATAATAGCAAGTAAACTGCGGTTTTTATATATATCGTATTTTTCTCCATTTCCGTGTGCTTATTGACAATTTACAGATAGTTTCGCTTTTGCTCACAGCCATTTTCACCTCCCTGCTATGAACACAAGCCCCATGTTACAATATTTGCACAACAAATATTTGGGGATATCTAACAAGAACTTGTTTTGATGCATAGGTTATAAATGCCTCAAGTGTGACAGTGCGTTTGCTGTGTTAGGCACTTTACAAAGGCCCTAACATACAGACTCTACCACAGTGCACAGAGAGAAGAGCAATGACACCACACCCTCAACAAATAGAAATGTCACATGCTAAAATCACCTGCTACACCACCTCATCTAACATCTACTCCTGAAAGATGTCTCTTCGCTACACACCTGCATGAATTTGAGAGAGGAGAGCAAGAGCCAGCTTAAAATAATCCAATTTAAATTAGTGTATACATGTACAACTGTTACTATCCATGGTGTGGAAGACTGCTGCAGAAAAGAGGACTCCAAATGATTTAAGGTAATTTTAGAGACTGAAGATAAGAAAATTCAGCTGCCAGTCACTGAACATGCATACTGCATATTAAGAAACTATGCTGCTCAACTTGCATCTATTCTAACGTATAGAAGACTTGATGTAATGGAATTTAAGTCATCAAATGCCATAAGTTATTTTCTTCTTTATTACTTGCTACTCGATGAAAAGGAGATTTTCATTTAAAATGTATTCATACATATTTTAGTGGAAAGGGAACAAACTTCATTTCTCACATCAGGCAGAGAAAGTGTGGCTTCTCCCCCCCTTTTCTTTTTTTGCCTGTTAGTTATAGAACATACACTCTGGCCTCTAGCAAGCCAACTTGTTAGCAATCAAGAGCAACATGGTTATGCACATCGCATGATTAACCCTTCATATGTCAAAGTCTCCTGGAAAAAGGTGCTTCTTGAAGTAAAGGAATGGAAATGTTTTCTTCTCTACTAAGGACCTGTGGATCTCACTTGCCCCTACCCCCCCCCAACCCTCCTTTCATTCAATTTACAGGCCATTTATTTTTTGAAATGCAGCTCCATAAGCAACAAGGGGCAGAAGGGAGTAAAAACACCAGGCATCAATAAATAAATGCAGATCAGTGGTGATATGTTTTGGCCCTTTGGGGCAAGTGAGTGGCACAGGGCTGGTCTGAGCCCCTGCACACCAGGATCAGGCCGTGGAGCCCTGCCCTGCCCAAGCCAGGCACCTAGCCTGGGGGCTCCTCCCCAGCGTCCAGGTTGCTCAGGGCAAGGTGCCACCACGACCCCTTTCCCCAATTTCAGGACCCGTGGGGAGCCCCACAGGCCGGATGATGCGGCTCGGGGGCCGGATACGGCCCGCGGGCTGGGATGGTTGCACACCCCTGCAGTGATGTGCCCGTCTCTCTGAGGCAGTCACCCGTTGCCGAGTGCCCGACATAGGGCAACACGCGTGAGGAAGAGAAGAGAAGCAAGCAGGAGCATGCCGGCCGGGACACGCCTGTACACATACACACGGGGCAACTTTCCCTGAGAAGCCCCCCGCCCCCGGAGGCTCAGACGGGAGACACAAAGGACGGAGCCTCCCAGCATCTACCGAGCGGGCGGCGCCGGGCAGGGGCGCCTGCAGGCTGCGAGCACA
>NW_017728947.1:48269458-48270761 GCF_001723895.1 Crocodylus porosus | reverse complement strand
TCCGGCCCCCGGCGGAAACAGGCTCGTTCCGTAGGGCGGTGAGCTGGGGTGATGAGACCGCGGCGGTTCCCGAGGTCGGCCACGTTGCCACTTAAAACCGTGCCACCTCGAGTCCCACCAGCACACTTTTGTCATATAAAGAAATTATAATTAACCCGTTCGTACCCACCACTGGCAGGTTGTCTGCGTACCACGGATGAGCCGAGACAGCGGCGGCAAAGTGGGACTACAAAGGCACCCCAGAGGGCACAGCGCCGGGCCCTGCCGGCCGCTCTGGTCCCACTCACCCCCAGCCCTATCCCGCTGTGCCTGACTGCCCCGGCCCTGGCACCACAAAGATTCGGGGAAAAGTCTTTAAGAACAACGCCGAAAACAGGAGCTGGCAACACTGCTGTCTGTACCTGCTCCAGAGGTCTGGGGTGGAGGGCACGCACCCTGCTACAGAGGAAGACAACCCCCCCAGTCTGGACCCGGCTGACCAGAGGATGCAATTCCCTCCTGACCCCAAATACGGGGCTCCGAGGACAGGGCAAGACCCTCTAGCCAGAGACCTCTGGCTTGGCTCCAGGCAGAAGCACTGGCTCAGGCCAGCTGAAGTCCCCAGCCTTATCCGCAGCCAACATCCGAGGCCTCTAGGGAGGCTTAAAAATACCCTGACACATATAGCTCAAAAAGGGGAGGAGGCAGGAGCAACCAGCAAAGAGACCCCACAAGGAGGTCTGCACTCCCCACTACAGAGAAAGGCAAACACCCCGATCCACATCTATCTGGTTATGGGATAAAATTCCTTCCTGACCCCAAATACAGTGATCAGTCGACCACAAGTAGAGAAGCAAGACCTCTAGCCAGGAACCTCTGGGTTTAGAACCTGGCAGGAGCCCAGTTACGATCCCTAGCCTTGGTTGCAGCCAACACAGTCAACCAAGCAACCAATACAACCCTGATCCTTATAGTTTCATAGTTTGTAGGGTCACAAGGGACCTGAGCAGATCATCAAGTCCAACCCACTGCCATGGCAGGAAAGAGTACTGGGGTCAAACGACCCCAGCAAGGTAATTGTCAAGCCTTGTCTTAAAGACCCCCGGAGTAGGAGCCAGCACCACTTTGCTTGGAAGTTGTTCCAGATCCTAGCCGCCCTGACCGTGAAGTAACACCTCCTGATGTCTAATCTGAATTTACCCTCTGCCAGCTTGTGACCATTATTTCTAGTCACTCCTGGTGGTGCTTGGGGGAACAGGGACTCCCCCAATGCCTGCTGGTCCCCTCTGACTAGTTTGTAACAGGCCACTAGATCCCCCTCAGC
>NW_017728947.1:48250719-48268893 GCF_001723895.1 Crocodylus porosus | reverse complement strand
GTCGAAGGCCTTCCTAAAGTCCAGAAAGACTACGTCCACTGCTACCCCTGCATCTAAGGATTTGGCAACCTGGTCATAGAAGGCCACCAGGTTGGTCTGACAGGACCTGCCTCTAATGAACTTGAGTTGGTTGTCCCTAAGCATAACCTCCCCCGCTGGCCCCTCTCAGACATGTACCAGAATAATTCTCTCAAAAAGCTTACCCAGGATCGAGGTAAGACGAACTGGTCTATAGTTTCCTGGGTCCTCCTTCCTTTTTTGAAGATAAGAACCACATTGGCTCCTCTTCCAGTCCTCTGGCACCACACCAGAGCACCACGAGTGCTCATAGAGCAGCATGAGTGCCAGGGGTCCCACAATGACCTCAGCTAATTCCCTCAGCACTCTGGGGTGGAGATTGTCAGGACCAGCTGATTTAAATATATCCAGTCCCTCCAGAAGTTGCCTGACTAGATCCTCACTGACCCTTGGCCTAGGTGCGCCTCCCCTGGGGCCTGAGGGGTGCCTGGTGGGGGGGCTGATCTGGTCCCTGCTCAGGAAAATGGAGGCAAAGAAGTCGTTAAATAGGTTAGCTTTGTCGTCTGGTGTGACGACCAAATTTCCTAGCGTGTCTTGCGGGGGCCCCTCGTTTGCATAGGGATGATCTGGCCTCAGACAGGGGGTTGGTCTCAATGAATTTGAGGTCCTTTCCAAGCTGACTTCTGTATGATTCTATGAAAAGTGGTGGGGAGAGAAGGGAATGAACAGGAGAAAGCCCCAAATCTCCAATTTGTTGGTCTGCATCAGTGATTCTCAACCACAGGGCCCAGCACTCTGCAGTGCCTTGAGATCCATTCCCTGGGGTACTCTGTCCTGGGGTTCCTTGCAGTGTTAGCACTGTCAGGTGTGCAAATGGGATCAACAAAATAAACCTGGAGATTTCAAATGGGAACCAAGGTGTTAGCAATGCTTTATGCTGATGCAGTCTTTCTGAGTTCTTTGAAACAGAAGTAAAAAAGGAAGTGAAAACTAACACCTGGCATTTTCTGAGCAGTGCCTCAAGTCTAAAAAGGTTGAGAACTATTGGTCTACAATGCATCTCTATCCTTCCTTCTCCAAACACTGTTTCCATCTTCAGACTCCTGGTGCCCCCGAACACTGGCAGAAGGCAGGGAGGGTAGAAGGGCACTAACTTAGAGAAGCCTAAGTTTTCATTCATGGCTGCTTATTTCATCAGATACTAGGTAGTATGGCAAAGCAAGTTGTTCCTTATCAAAGCTCGTGCCTCTGTGCATTAGGATGGTAGGAACATTTGGCCAGAAGGGACCTCACGATGTTACCTAGGCCAGCCCTTGCTCAAGGCAGGATCATCCCTGACTAAACCATCCCTGCCAAGTGTCCATCCAACCTGTTCTTAAACATTTCCAGGGATAGAGAAGCCACAATTTATCTTTATGACGTTTGAGTCCATTGCTCCTTTCCTGCATGATCATAGATAAAAGTTCATCTCCATTCTCTCTCTAATTGCCTTTTAGGTATTTAGTTAGTCTATAAGGTGCCACTCTGCCCTGCCCTCTGCCCTACTACAGACTAATAGGTCTAACTACCCCACTCTGCACAGAACATTTGACTTAGGAACCTAGTCCCATCAATTGATAAGGACCTCATTACAGAGAGTTTATTTCCCCTGACAGACAAAGGCAGGAAACAGGCCCTTTTGTTCTTTCATCCTATGTAGAGTAATACCAACATCTTGCACCTCTAGAGGGTTGGCATTCATATCAAAATTATGACTCCTTTCAAGCCATATAAAAACAGAATCAGTCTCTCAAAAAACTTAACAAACAGTTCAGCATTATACAAGAAGAGGTAGCAGGAAATGGAAGTGAGAGGACAATGAAAGGTCATAATCTGTAATCATGTCATTAACTTTTTTGCAAGAAGCAAGAATTCTCACAGGTGAACCAACTCCATGGTTGGGATAGACACAGGCAAGCTTGTGATGTCCGATACTCTGCTTGTGTATGGTTCAGTTGGTCCAATAAAAGATTCCCCCACAAGAATTCTTGCCTCTCACATATTTCCTGGGCCATCCTGGTAACAACATTAACACTACTATTAATTGTATTGGTTTTAGGGTTTTCATTTGTGCATGTCTCTTAATAATAAGTTGATTTTTAGAAGAAAACATCATGGTTCTATTTCAGTTTGATGTTTTTGTCAAAATATAATGCTGAAGAAAAGGTAGCGATAGTAAAATTGTGGTAAGGTAACATAGGAAGGATGTCAGACAGGGAAGGGGAGGATGGTTAGGAACTAAAAATCTGAAGACCCAAAGGGCACATCTCAATGAGCACACATGTGCAGGGGCATGCATTTCTCATGGGACAAACAGTGACTTGTGCCACTGCTATTTGTCTCCAGGCATGCCTCTGCACGCATGCTCCAGTGCATAGTAAAGTGACCTGGGTGGGATACAAGAGGCTAGGGGCCAGCAGCCTTACCTGGGGACCTCCCAGGGCAGCAGCAGTGCTGAACCAGCTGCTTGGAGCATGGCTCTGCCTGACCAGGCTCCCTTTCTGGTGGCACATGCTGCTACTGTGTGCACCACACTGCTTTTTTTAGCGGGTGGGGGTTTTTTGATACTGTGCGAATGGGTGAGTATGCACCACATGCAGTTTCTGGTACCTCAGACTGCTTTGTGGGGCCACAAACTGCATCTGCATACCCATCTGGAGATGCCCAAAGGGTGCAGAAGAGAGAAGAACTGGGCAAGGTAAGAAAACAGGGAGGTGAACAGAAACACAGAAAAGATGAGAGAGGTCATTAGCCTGTTAGTTTAATGTCAGGCTGGAGGTAAGGGAGAGTCACACCTTAGAGCAGGGGTGGGCAAAATGGCAGATCCAGCCAGCAGCCAGACTCTATTTCCCAGTAGTCTTTGCTTAGCTTCTCTGCAGCTGGTTTCCATGTAGACCCCAGTAGCGGTGGCACTGTGACAGCTGGAGGCCAGGGTTTCAGTGGAGACCAGCCCCAGCAACACTGGTAGGGCTCATGGCTGGGCAGGGAGCTGTTCCAGGGCTGGGGTTGGGATCCTGCAGTGGTGACAGCATGGTCTGGAGCTGGGGCAGAGCTGCAATCCTTTGCCCATGTGCCCCTGGCTCCCCACCCAGCCGCGCATCCTGCCATTGCTGCTGGGGCCTGGTCTCCATGGAAACCCTGCTTCTGCGCTGTCATGGCAGCACCGCAACTGGGGTCTCCATGGAAAACAGCCACAGCAACATGGGCAGGGGCTGCTAGGAAATGAAGTATACTGCAGGCCCAATCCAGTCCGCGGGCTGGACTTTGCCTTAGAGATTAACTTTTAAGCATCTGATGAAATCGGATGTCATCCACAAAAGATTATGCATTTCTGAACAAATTAAATGGTGGTGAATTTGAAGTGATCACCGTTGGTGTATGTGGCGGCATTAAAATAAAATGCCTGTGATCAAAGAGCAGGAAAAGGAAGTTTATGTAACATTCCACCAAAAATGGACTGTATTAGTCAGATGGCAGCAATGGGTCATAAATTTATACACCTTAATTGTTCTGATACTCAGGAGTTCAAAACCTTAAATATGCACAAGTAAAAAATGAAGTTTGGAGACAAAAGGGTGTTTTCAGCTGTGAGCCTATCAGCACTGCACACATCTACTCCCAAGTTTGTTTTTCTTTTAAATACGCATTATTGCCATGAATATAGGCAGGAGCTGTTGCCTGTAGGCTGGGTGGAGTCAAACCCCATACCACAGGCAAGCTTTTTTGTTCTTTACTAGAGAAAAGTCCATACTGGGTCTGGTATTATAAATAATGATCCACTACTTCAAAAATCATAGATTTTTTTTCATCCAATGATAAAAACAGCATTTTAGACAAGGAGAAGATCAATATGGCGAACAGTGGTATGTCATGGCAGCATTTTGTTGGTGGCCCATCCATTTCTGCATAAATTAATACTTTTTTCCCCCTTTGTTTGTTTTTAAAGATGCAGATCCTCACTCCATATAAACTGGTTTAACTCATTATATTCTGTGATTTATGCCAGCTGCTGAGGATCTAGTGCAGAATTTCCAAGTGGCTCCAGTTGGTATTGTTTGAAAGATTTTTGCCCCATGTTCCAAGGTCATATCTATATTAAGACTACTAGAGCAATATTGCCATGCCACATCAGATAGAAGGGCATAGCTGCACTTTGTATGGGCATAGGAAAATAAACCTTGCAAGTAAAACAAGCTATTCCAGTAAACATGCTTGGGGCTTCTGGTAGCACAACTGTGTTAATTGAGGATTACACTTCTTTACTCCCGTGACAGCCATATTTATACCAGTAAACTTCTGCTGGTGTAAAACTCAAAACCTCAAAGTAATGACTTGCAGGTAGGTGTGAACTGTGCCCTTTCATCTTAATAAAATGCTTACCACAGCTTTATGGCAACAGCTTAAATGCCAACATTGTTTATCATGTCAGAAATAGTATCCAGCTTGTCTGTATTTTAGGTAGTATTTATTGCACTGTGACTATGGCACTTAGTAGATTAACTTGTTCAGAGCAGTATGAGCTGTCTTAGGCTACTGACTGCATGCCACTGTAGATGTAATAGACATACTTACCAGACTGGCCCAACGGAGGAAATGAATAAGCATGCACTTATAATAGCTTCTAAAGGGAAGGAGGAGGAGCTGCTGCTCCAGATGCAGCAGCTGTTATGCTATAATTGTTAGGTGTGCATGAACCTGTAGTAATACAAATACAGCAAAACTGCCCCAATTTTAATCCTGCTTTATCCTGGGGTGAAATTGTACCACTACAGAATCATGAATGCATTAACATCAATTACCCATCAATTCCAGCATGGAATCAAGAAGGGCTTTTTTTTTTCCCCTCTCTCCTTCCTCAAATTAACACTTAACATATAGATCTGTTATTGCCTATGCTGCTATTGACTATGGACCACTGGAGTTCTTTTATATTCTTTTGTTCTTCCTCAAATTAACATATAACTGTAGATCTCCTATTTCATATAGTCCTATTGGGTTCTTCCTCCCCATATGCAAAATAAGAGATCATTAGCCACAATTAAGATATGGGAGGGCAGAGACTGTTCAAGCAAAACAGCCTCATCTAGCTTCATTTTTGCTTCTGATAATAGCAGTAAAAGGATCACAAACCACAGGAAAACCATGATAGGCTGTAGCAACAATTTCCAATCATTTGGTTTGATCCAATGGAAGACATGATTAGTTTATGTGACAAATAACTCTTTATTAATAATGCCCTCTGTGTAAACACATTGAAGTAAAGATGCAAAAAGAGGCCACATGTCAACTGAAAAACATGGACCAAGAGAAGAAGACAGAAGCTAGAACCAGAACCAGAAGGCTCCAGGAGTTTCCACAGCTGCTGTTTGATACATTCTCTATTTTATATTATTTTTTACTTTGGTTCCTCTACCATCAACTTTTTCTTCTTTGTTTAATGACTATATCTGCCCTCAAACAGAAAGAAAAAGGTCAGGGAGGTGAAAAAAGTCTCCAGACAACTGAAGAGAGCTCTGAAAAGTCTCCTACTGTTTCCGGTATCTTTGACCACTGCTTTGATTGTTGATTGTCATGACCTTAAAGATGTTCTTTGTGTGTTGTGTGTCATTAAAATGGCATCTCTCTGCAGGTAAAGGCCCCAATTCAATCACATAAGATTCTAACGTATTTTGGAGGTATTCTTTAATTGCTGCATTGCACTTTCCTTCCTTTAACCTATGTATTCTGATTACAGGATTTTGTTTCTGTTTTTGTTCTATAATCATCTAAGACCGTAACAAAAACACAGCAGTTTTCCCTTAAGGTTTTCCTTAGATCTTAACATTTAACTACTCCTGTGTTTTATTTTTTGTGGAGTAATGATAGTTGGCATTTATATAAAACTTGCCACATTCCAGGTACAGTACAGACAACAAAGAATGCTTTTACGTAGGATTTGTTGTACCACAGACCTTCCCCACAAGATCATTGGCAAATTGTGCATTGCATTTGAGTGGGGATTGGGATTACCATCCTGATCTAGTTGTCAATCAATTTGCATTCTGAAGCTTGATATCTAATTAATCCTGTCATCATTTTAGCTGCTTTGTTGAATTATCACTCTTTTTTGAGAGGAGAATGGTGACAGAGCCCTACTAAAGGATGCTATATGGGACCCAGCTGTGATTTTTTCTGTACATTTGTATCATGATTACCATATCCTGAGTGGTTTACCAGTTCATTTTTCTTCCCAAGAAAGGTCATCTCAGGCAGATATATTTGACTTCCAGCAAGTTTCCTGGTGGTTTCCAGATCAGTTGAGGCCAAAGGCAGATTAAAGCACAACTAAAGAGGCTCTTCCAAGGAGTGTTATCAATGTTTTGAATTCACTTCCTCCCTGAAATTATATGCAAGCAAAATTCAGTTTGCAGCCTTGCCCAGTGGCTTCCCAAGATATAAGCAAATACAGAATTTCACACTTTGCAGTTCTATTACTCCCTGGAAAGAGGATTTAGGGCTATGCTATTCATGAGGTTACAGAGGTTGACATTCATCCAGGGCCACTTACATACTGCTCATGAGACCACAATACCCCCCGTGGGTATTAGCATCCATGTGGTAAAGGAAGGATCAGTATACCAATGAAAAGTGTTCCTGAAAGCCTTTCTTGAAATAGGGCCTAAAAGAGAGGAATAGCCTTACTTCAAAATCCATACAGGGTTGTCAGGTATCCTACAGTTTGGTCAAACTTTCCACATCAAATCTTAATCCTTTTCCAGGAGACCACAAGACTTTCCCAAGGACTCACAGGAACCCCTAGTTCAGAAAACCAGAATCTCAGTCATTTCAGGTCCTCATATATTGCGCCTTCTGTATCTTTCATTCCTCATTAAACAAAAGTATCATGAAGAAGCCACCCAGGCATTGTTGGGTGCCAAATAACCATGCTTAATAAGGATGCAGTGGCCTTGCTATGCACATACCCCTGCTCTGACTGATGCTGAGGGTTTCTGAAACACAACGCAGCGAGCACAACTGAAAAAGAGTTTGTCTTGACTTACTTTAGTTTCTTATTCCTCACTGCTTTGTTCTCCCTACATCAGTCTGAACTAGAAAAAAAATGTTTTCCTTGTGCAATAAACATGTTTAGAGCATGAGCTGAGATGTAAGAAAATCTGACTTGAGTCTCTTTCCTGCTTGATGCACAAAGGTCTCAGATAAGACACCACCCAGAAGCCTGCTTTTGAATAAAAAAAAGCTCCCATATCTGTCCAAGAGAATGGATTTTTGTGGGCGTATTTTCTTTCTTTCTTTTTTTCCAAGAAGTTTTAGTGGTCTTGTTCTAGCCATTTTTAAGCTTAATATTTGCCAGTAAATGGAATCATCATTCTCTGGTTAGTTCTTGTAAGATCCATATATGTACACTGTTAATCTGAATCACTGCAGTGTGAAACCAGCCAGGTACAGGGGTATAGGTTGTAGCCATGTTGGTCTAAGGACATAGGCAGACAAGGTTCTCTGGGTAAATCTGGTATCTTTTTTTAGACAAACTCAAATAGTTGGAAAATTCAGGTACGAATACCCTTTGTCAGGCTGAGGAAGCATCTGCAGTTGGTGTGTGCTCTTCCTGGATGGAATGAATAGTAAAGAAGCCAGAGGCTGGTGTGCATGCAAGACAAGTGTCACACAAAGGTCAAAGCACGCTTGTTGTTGCAGCTCCACTTGATTCATAAACTAATTCCTAATCCAGTAGTTGTAGATTTTACTTTTACTCAGCAGGCGTGGTACTGTATCACATCAGTCCCACTTCGTCAATAAATTATGACTTGTCAATGATTTTTATGAGCATCTTATGCTGTAGCCAGTTGGCATAAGACACACTAGGGAGGGAAATACTGCTTTCCTGAATCTGCTGTGTGCCCTAAGAATCTCAGAAACACAGTTAGAAGGTGGGATAGACGTACACTTTGTTCATTAACTGAATCAGAGATGCAGAAGTACAGCTAAAAAGGAGTGAGCTGTCATGTCATGAGGGGTATGACTTCAGGGAGTGCACTTCAGGGAGTTATCTTTCTATAAACCCATTTAAGAGTTTAATACACCCTTTTTCAAAGGGAAGCCAAGCCACCAGCACAGGGCTGAACACCTCCAGCACCTCACAGTCACAGTTGCCTTATCAGTGTCAAAACCAAAAACCTTTGTGCTTTCAGGTACATACTCTTTCTTTCCACGTTGTCAACTTCTTGGTACAACCTCTAGGCACGAGGGACTCATGCCACATGGCACATGGAGTTCAGGCAGTGTTTTGGAGAGCCACTTTTCCCCTGGCACACAATTGTCTCCTGAGAAGAGGCTGCCAATTGTACTAATTAGTTTGGTAGTAGGTTGTGGGTATGGGTGTTCACATGTACCTGCAAGTAAGAGAAACATAAGTCCGTTAGAAACTAGAATCAAACCAAATACACTTTCTCTGGGGATTTATACCATATTTGCATTCTGAAGCACCGGAATGGATCAAGTCCAGCTCTTACTTCCCACCTACCCTGAGGAACAAAGCTTTGGCTCTTTCATTCAGGGAATATGATCGGTGGGCTCCTTGAAATCATTAAGAGTTCTGCCTGAGTGAGGACCATAGGGTCAGAAACAGGGAGGCCAAGATAGAAAGCAGCAGATAAGAGGCTTCCCTGTGCTCAGTGAGTGAGAGGCAGAGACTGATCTGCTACTTTACTTAACAGAACTGGACAGCTTCCAACTTTGCTTTAACTCCAAGCCTTTTTCTTACTTAACACAACCCCTTTTCCCCCAAATTACCTACACCCCAGGACAGAGACAGAGAGCTGGGCTTTTGACCACAGTGGCACCTTTGAGTTACATTAGCTGAACAGCGAGTGCCCTCTGGTGGAAAAAACCAAAAATAATATCAAGATCAGTGACTTGGCTTGATACAGGCAAAACAACTCCCCTCCATTTTGTATGCATGCAGAAGGGACATAAGGACCTACCTAGGTATATAAAACCCACATCTGGGTGTTCCCAACACATGCAAAATAAAAGTTGTCCTATACACGTAACTAATTCTTGTTTGTCTTTGTTCGGGTTAGGAATTTTGTGGCTTGGACCCACTTGGAGTCAAACACTGCTAACATTGCAGGGCTTTCAGTTCAAAAGGTTTGGCTCAGGCCTCTGTCTTAATGTTTTTACATTTCCATGCAAGGAGACCTGAAAGCTTTCAGTAAGTCACCAACTGAAAACCTAACATAATATCCACTCATAATACTGGCTTTCTTGGCTTTTCCCTGCCCACTCTTTACCTGCTTGTTAAACTCTTAACAGGGAAGCCTTGTATTCATTTCAGGGGGGAATTTTAAGGAGAATTGTGACTAGTTACATTAGTTGCAGCAGTAGGAGCCCAGGTACAGGCACACCAGAAATTACAATAGCTTGGCTACCACATCAGTTAAACCAACTGGCAGAATGCTAGAAGCCAGAGCCTTACCTACCATTGGGTTCCCAGTGGTGCAAGCCCCATATTATATCCTTACAGGGAATCTACCCTGGTCCAGCTAGGTCAGGGCAAAATATACAATACATCTAGATGCAGGGGCGGGCAAAAAGCGGCCCGGGGGCCGGATGCAGCCCACCAGGCCATTCTATCTGGCCCGCAGGGCCCCTAAAAAAATTTGGAAAATTAATATTAATCTGCCCTGGGCTGCCTGTCATGTGGCTCTCAATGGCTTGCCAAAACTGAGTAAGCGGCCCTCTGCCCAAAATAATTGCCTGTCCCTGAGCTAGAGCCTAATATTCTGTAGTCTGATAAATTCCACAGAGGCAGCTGCCACCTTCCAGCCCCAGATCTGCTACAAGCTATACTAGGGGAAAAGAAACCTTTCCAACCCTTATTACCAGTAACAAGAACCTTCTCTTCCCTTTCAAAGTGGTGAGATCCTTTTGCATCCTTGGAATAACAAGTGACTCAGTAAAGACATATCCTTGCCCCTTCTATCCCAAGATAAGCTGTGCAAGTTCTGGATGTCTGTCTGAGCTCCCAGTTGTGAGGGAGTGGGGCCTAGGAGTGGCCGTGTACTCCCTAGCGCCCCCTACCATCACGTAAGCTGGAATCAGCACCCTCGGATCCTCGCCCGCCACAACTTTGATGATAAATAGGTTTGTATGGGAGGCTGCCTTTATCCCACTGGTGAACGGTACTCATGTTCCTGCCCCTACTCCATATGGGGTGCCTCTGTATGCCCCTGCCTTAAGGGCTATGCGTGCCTCCAGACCTCCCCTTTAGCATGCCCCAAGCCTCGCAGTTGTTTGTGGACGTTTATTCTGTCCTGGTCCTCCGACCGGCCCTCACTGGCACCCCCTGGGCTCGTCCCACCCTGGTGCCCCTCTCTGGCAACCCCGGGTTTGTCCGCTCCCTGGTGCCCCTGGGGCTCACCACGCCCCGACACCAGCCTCCAAACCCCGAGACTATCACGCCACCTGGGCCGTCTTCCTTGACCTACTATTCACTCCAACGTCCTGCTACTGGTAAATATCAGATTGGGCTCAGGCGGCCGGAGCCTTACCTGGTCTCCCCGACCCAACTGGGTCTTTGCCAAGAATACCGGGTTAGGCTCAGGCGGCCGGAGCCTCACCTGGCCTCTCCAACCCTACTGGGTTTTTGTCTGAGGACTAGTGGATATTGGGTTGGGCTCCGGCGGCCGGAGCCTTACCTGGCCTCCCCGACCCTACTGGGCAATGTCCCCCTGTTACTGGGTTCCTAATAATCAGAACCTGCCCCACTCTGGGGCCTGTGCCGCGCCTCTCGCACCCGCTGTCCCACTCTGGGGCCTGTGCCGCGCCTCTCGTGGCTGGGGCTACGACCCCCACTCAGCGAGCGCCTTTCTGGCACTCCTTATGCTGTGCCCACTGTGGCACTGTGCCCCACTGGGCACCGGGAACCCCCAAGCTGCTGGGGAGTCCCCGTGAGGCCTCCTCTCACCCCTACAGCCTCACCTGGTCCTCCGGGGTAACTATAACTGAAACCCAAGCCAACTGGCTACAACATAAACAACACAGAGCCTCCTTGCTCGTAATGTAAACACCAAGCCCCTCGAGGGCTCTCAACCCTACCTCCCTTTAGGGTGTTCTCCTCCCTAACATCATCGCAGCCAGTCAGCACGGCAAAGCTGCAACCACCACCTCAGGCTGCTCAGCTCTGCCGCAGAGCTCCTGCTCCTACAAGGAAACTGTTCTCTGGCTCAGGCCTGGGCAGTTTATAAAGGCCCGGCCCTGCCCCCTTTTGGTCACCTGACCTATCTGGTTGCTGGAGCAATCAGCACCTGAGCTGCCTCTGGTGATTGGCAGCTCCTTAACCCTCCATTAGTCACAGGACAGCTCCTTGATCCTGTGACACCAGTGTCTAACATGACACTAATTTCAAGTTAATCTCTTTCCTGAGGGAGAACAAATAGATAATGCATGAATGCTGGCTGGAAAGCTCAGCAGGGAGGGGTCTCACAGCAGTCTGAGTGAGAGGAAAAAACTCAGTCCCTGCCCTCGATTCTCCAACAATGTCACTTTATAGTGTTACATCATTTCCCTCTCCAGGCCCATTGTTTTAGTTTATTGATGCTGAAGGTTGTTCTAGTCTGTGATGTGGTTCTTTTACACACCACTGCTCCATTTACCACCTCCCCAATAAAGATGACAAAAACTCAGAAATGACCAGAGAGATTCCCAGGGCTCCCCCCACCATTAATTCTCCTCAGTTAGGAGAGCCCTCAACTCTTCCCAGTGGTTCATTCCAGTCAGCACTTCAACAGGGAAGTGGCCTGATCCTATGGTCCTTCCTCAGGGAAGGACACTGGTTTCATCTCCTCATTACAGCAGGACATAGCCCCAGGAACATCTAACCACGAAGAAGGCGATACCTTCCTATTTGTACAGAGAACATAGAGAAGCCATCAAGTGGCTACAATGTTTTTGTCAATAGATTTTTCAATCCTAACCAGCATGAGTTGGACCTCAATTTAGGGCCAGCTTGTATGATGGTCAGAGCTGAAAACAGAGTTGAATACTTATATCCAGCTCCTTTTGAAGTCAATAACAAAATTACCATTGACTTCAATGGCAGCAACTTCGTTAGAGTCTGTAGGTGTGTCCATGAATGCCACGTGCCCCTGGGGGGGGCAGGGGGCATGGCAAGATCCCACAGGCGGCAGTGGCACTGTCAACAGCAGGGGTGTGGCAGAGGCAAATGGGGAACTGCTGCAGGCAGCTGCAGTGCTGTCAGGGGTGGGGGTGGCGAGCTCTGACCAGTGGTTGGCAACCACCTGCAGACGCTGCTGGCAGTGGCAGCAGCAGCCAGTGGCAATTGTGGACTGTCCACAGATGCCTCTGGCGGTGTTGGTGGCGGGGGGGTGGCAAGCAGCGAATGCCCACAGGAGTCATTGACAATGTCAGCAGCATCTTTTTGCAGGGAGTGCATTGCCACGCTCAGGGGTGCATGTGCACCTGCGTGCACCCCTACATGTCGCCAATGGGCCTGTCTAGATGAGCACGGTCATGCAACATGTTTACAGCACCACATACTGCACACTGAGGTGTTCCCTGCCCTGCAAGGGAGCACTGCCCGAGTGTGCTTTTTCTGCAGGTTTTTTCGACCCCTGAATATCCAGAGGTCAAAAGAAAAAAAACAAAAACAAAAAAAACCTGGTACAGCACAGGCTTGGCGGCATGCACTGCTGAAAAGTGGAGCTGGGCCACCAAGAGCCATGCTGTGGCTGCTGGCCAGGCTCTGCCCAGCAGGATTGCCATGGCTTCAGCCCCAGGAGAACCCCAGGACCCCAAGTAAGGCTGCTGGGGCCAGCACACTGCTGGCCCCAGCCTCCCATACCACCCCTGGGGTAACTTGCCGCATGCCAAAGAGCACATGACATGGACATTCCCTGGGGACAAACAGCTGTGGCGTAAGGTGTGCCGCTGCTATTTGTCCCCAGGGAACCAAAGGTTCACGCACATTGGACGCAGCCTGTATGTATAAAAAGTATGCATGATGGCATATCTGTTTATGTGTTAATACAGCAAAATGTAGCATAATTTATAGGAAGCTTCTTAACAAGTTTCTTAGGCAGCAACCAAAGAAGAATTAAACATGTCCTATATGATAGCACATACCCATAACTTAGGCAGTGCACCTTTCAGTTATGCTAGTGTAGGAGTAATTTCGTTGGGCTTCTGATCTATTTAACTAGAAAAAACAGACAGAGACCAGAAGTGCTGATACTGCTTATTTCAGTTAAATATTCTGAGATAACGAATTCTGCATGCCTTGTTTTTGTCTATGATATATTACCCTGTGTACGGATGTTACATTTATTTTTCTTTCTGAGAAACCAGAAACTGATAACTATTTCTATAAGCACAATGTTTCACTCTCCTTTAAGTAAACAGCCTGTATGTCTGTCTGTGTGTTAACGATCAGTGATTTACTGTCCAAGGTCATATTTTTTTTCTTCTTTCTCTGTCTTAAGTATAAATATGCTTGTAAACTTAGAGAGTGCGAGAAATTCTTTGAAACAGACAAGTGGGTGATTCCCCTTGCTGTATGGAATTCTTCCTATGATCGTAGTATAGCCCTAAATAAAGAAAAGCTGGCTCTGTCAGTTCTGATTCAAGCACAACGCGAAGTTTGATTTCTTCCACACTAGTGACTTCAAGGCACTTAGATAATACAGTGATGATGCCATCAGAGGCAACTAGAATTGCTCCTTACTGGGCCCTCAGCAGTCTAGGTAGAAGCTGAACTGGGACTGACACTTTCACAGCTACTGCTACATCAATCACCATGAGGATTCAGACAACAGCGACATAACCCCTAAATGATCCTTGCCACAAGAAAAAGGTGAGCATAGAAGACTCACCATCTACTTATAGTATATAATTGTCACTGTGCTTTGGACCTCTCCTACATAAGGAGATAATTACTTGGAAGCTTCAAGATTGGCCCAGAGCCCTTTCGTGCTTCTTCTTGATCTATCTATTGTTTCTCCATGGAAAAGAAAGATTGTTGCTTACAGGCTGTCCATTTCCAAAGACTTCATTGGCACTCAATTTTACAGTCAGCATGGGTTTCTGCAGTAGGACCCAATTTCAGAGCCCCACCAAAAAAAAAAAAAAATCACTGGGAAAATTTCCATTTAGTCTCAGAGAGCCAATACCCAGTCAAGCTCTTTATCAAAAAAAGCCATCCTGACCTTTCTGTGCTGCTTATTCAGAAGACTGGGCTCACAACACACAAAAAAGAACAACCCTCATGAAAAAACATGCAGATAGACTGAAACCTACCCAGAGGGGAGGAGCAGAGTTATTTCACAATGGAGTAGCAGCCATTTTGGGTGCTGACAGATGTGCAGGCCCTCACTCTAACTCATGGCGCTTTACATTGTATTTGCACCTACTGCTCTACTTGCCAGGATCAAGATATCTTGGGGTATCTATGTCTTGATAAGGTATGTGTTTCTATTTGAATGGCCCTTACAGTGTTGGAATTGTTAGATGTTAGTTGTTGCATGTACTTTTTGAAAATGTAGCTTGTGCTTCACATACTGAGCTGGCTTCCATAATTTTCTGTATTGATGTTGAGACTGACTACTAGAAAACACAACAAACCTAAGTTTTAGATTCCTCTGTTTAAATATACAAAAGGATGGCGATAATAGCAGGAGGTGATGTAGCATCTCTGCAACTTGCATGAATGAACCCTGTCCTGGGAATGGAGAGGGAAGAAATAATGAGGGGTACTTACTGGCAACAGGAGACGCAGCACATCGGGGACAGAAAGAAGAGCCTGTATGGCTTGTCAGCCATCTCTTTATTCAATTAGGGCTGGCCAGTGACATCAGTCCCGAGCACTGACTGGCGATGACAAAAATGGCGGCCAATGTTGCGGAAGGGAGAGAGAGCAGGGAAGAAAGGGGGCTGCAGCCACCTCTGGACGGGAGGAGGACCTACCCTATGGGACCCGCAGAACCAGACAGTGTGGGGAAGTGTGGCCTGCCAGGACTGCTAATAGAAAGGTGGGGAAGCAGCAGGCTCTCCGGACCCAAAGACGGAGCCAGAGGAGCAGCCGACACTCGAGAGGATCCCAGGTGGGAATGGCAGAACAACCAGGGTGAGGGGCATGACACGCTGAAGGAGAGGACCCCAAGGAAGGCCCTGAGGGGGGTCGCCACCAAGGCGGGCATCGCTGCCAGTCCTGGCTGGGTCGGCGAGTGAACAGGAGGGAAGCTCAGAAGTGACAGGCAGTAAGAAGAACCCCCCTAGCCAGAGCAGGGGGGATAAGGGAAGCCACGTCAGGAGGTGACCCATTACTTTAGAGTTATGTTGATGATTTTCTGTTTGGTTGCCCCGGGTGCAGGGGAGGAGTAGTGTACATAGCGAGTACCCCTTGGAATGGGGCCGAGGGAGAGCCTCGGAATTTTTCTTTGTGTTTCCCGGAAGGAAGGGGTGGAGTTGAGGAGACAGATAGGCAGACCCTTATGGGTGAACCCAATCGCTGGCAGCCAGCATATAGACGTCAAGCCGTGGGAAGCAATTCCACCAGAAGGGCCAAAGCCAACGGAAGGACAACGGACCCAAGGTGGTGTGAGGCCAGGGTGGCGGAGCCCCGTGAAGGACTGCTGGGCGAACCACGGGCCACTGAGCAAACCCAATGACGGATCCCATCCACTGAAGAATGACAAGTTGTGGCAGGCGAGAATGGGGGAGGTGACTCAAGGAGGAGATAACTGCTAAGTCATCGACACAAGCCTGTAGGATGCTCTACACTTCCCACCAGGGCAAAAGTCACACGTGAACAGATATTCAAAGTCTGGCGGCCACAAACCCATTCTAAAACTTTCAGAGAGCTCTTCTGGACTTAGACATTGTATATTAATTTGGGGCCCAGAGAAGATTTTTAGCAACCTGATTATAAAGCCCTGGTGAAACAGCTTTCATTTAACTATAATGATGCAACTTACTCTGGATTCCTTTAAGAGTCAATTGGACGTTTGTCTTGATGAGATCCTGTGACCCCAGCTGACTTCCTGCCCCTGGGGCAGGGGGCTATACTCGATGATCTTCCGAGGTCCTTTCTAGCCCTAATGTCTATGAAATCTATAAAGTGCCATGAGTTAGAGTGCCCCCCTTGCTCTAAACCAGCAGTCATTCACCTGTTGGGTCAGGGAAGAGAGGAGGATTAAGCCTGTCTGCAGGCTCTGTTTCCTAGCCCTGGCCCCCACTGCAGCTCTATGACTGTCTGCAGGAAAGGAAGGCAAATAGGGAAAAGGGAGCAAGCTGCCGCCTGCAGTTTACCCAACCTGGTCTAGGGTTGGGGGGGATGAGGGAACGGTGCTCTAGTCCACTTGCCCTCCCCCACAGCTCAGGATGTACAAACCGCAGGCGCAGCTCACTCCCCTGGCCTGAGCAGGGAGGGGTGTACAAGGCGGATGGGTTCCAATCCACTGCCCCGTCTCCCCCCCACTGTTCAATATGGGCAAATCCCAGCCACAGCTCACTCCCCCTCCCTCATCCCCCCTCCCTTCCTGCGGACAGTCCCAGGGGTGGGCCTGGGCTCCATCAGCCCAGCCTTAATTGCATGACAGATTAAATCTAGCGAACACAAGTTCCCTAAGGTGCTCCAAAGTGGAGTGCCTTCATCTGATCCCTCGTTAGATGAGGGTTAATTTGTTCCATGAACAGTCACTATAAAAGCACTCTTCAGTTGTGCATGTGTGTCATGGCATGGCTGTAGAGGGCTTGCAGGGGGCCGATCATGTGAAAAATGTAACTTCTGTCTGTGCCCTTTCTGCCCACATTATTCCTTCATCTTCTCCCACTTGGGTCCAGCTGCTCTAGCTGCCTACCTCTAGCATTTCTGAGGGAGCTCCTTCTCCAGGTCCCAGGCTCCAATCCTCTACAAGGACTACCTGATAATGGTAATAGCACCCAAAAGCCACAGTCTGGAACCAAGACCCTACTGTGTTTATGCTGTATAAATACTAGACAAAAGGATGGCCCCTGCCTCAGAAAGCTTACAATTTAAGTAACATTTTACAGCAAAAACTAGGACATAGAGGAAACATGACTTAGCTCACTGATCACAGGCTCAGTCACGCAACATGCTAAGCAAACCCTGGCATGCTTCTTAGCATGCAGGATCAAGGCTTGAATCCAAGGATGACAACAAAGAAATTCCCAGCAGCCACTCTCTCATCTCAGTTACATTGATTGGGATGATCAACAGAATCAAGAATCTCCAATAAAAAGGATCTAGAAATGTATTGGAAGGGACTAAGTCACTGAGTCTAATTCCCTGCTATATAGCAGGCAAAATGTCCCAGAATCCCTTTCATAGGCTGATATATTTCCTAGATTTCATAGACATTAGGGGTGGAAGGGACCTCGGAAGATCATCAAGTCCAGCACCCAGCCCAAAGGCCAGGAAGTCAGCTGGCATAGGATCCCAGCAAGATAAGCATCCAATTTACTCTTGAAGGTGTTCAATGTAGGTGCTTGAACCACCTCTGATGGCAGACTGTTCCAGACCTTGGGGGCTTGGACAGTAAAGAAATTCTTCCTTATGTCCCGCCTGAAATGGTCTTGTAGTAGTTTATGACCGTTCGACCTTGCCATCCCTTGGGGCACTCTGGTGAACAATCGTTCCCCCAGATCCTGGTGGTCACCCCTGATAAACTTAGAGGTGGTCATCAAATCACCCCTGAGCCTACACTTTTCCAGGCTAAAGAGCGCCATGGCTCTCAGCCTGTCATCGTAAGGTCTGTTTTCCTGACCTCTGATTATGCACGTGGCTCTTCTCTGCACTCTCTCAAGCTTCTCCACATCCTTCTTGAATTGTGGAGCCCAAAACTGGACGCAGTATTCCAGCTGTGGCCTACCAAGGCCGAGTACAAGGGGAAAATGACATCCCAGGATGTGCTTGAGAAGCATCTATGGATGTAAGCCAGTGTTTTGGTGGGTTTACTAGCTGCAGCATTGCATTGCAAGCTCATGTTCATCTTGTGGTCAATGTTGACCCCCAAGTCTCTTTCTTCCATAGTGCTAGTCAGCGTAGCACTGCTGAGCCTATAAAGATGCTGCAGGTTTTTC
>NW_017728947.1:48238017-48249931 GCF_001723895.1 Crocodylus porosus | reverse complement strand
TCCCTGGAGAGCCAGGGGGGCTGCTGTGCCCTCTTGCTGCCTTTCCTCCAAGATGGAATAGAATTAGCTTGTGCATTGAGGATCGCTTCCTTGAGGATCAACCACTCTTCTTGTACTCCCCAGCCTCTGGGGTCATGGTCCCTTAGGGCCTCACTGACAAGCCTCCTGAGCTTGTCAAAGTTGGCTTTCCTGCAGTCAAGGACCTCCGTATTGCTGACTGACTTACCAGCTTTGTGGCAGATGATGAAGGTGATCAGCTCACAGTCGCTGTCACCCAGCGTCCCATCAATCCCTAGGTCGCCAATTAGGTCATCCCCATTAGCCAGTACCAGGTCGAGCAGCTCTTTACCTCTCGTTGGCCCATAGACTTCTTGAGTCAGGAAGAGGTCATCCATGCATGAGAGGAAGATTTGTGACCGCTCAGATTTTGCTAAATGATCCTCCCACGAGATGTCCAGGTAATTGAAGTCACCCATGACAACCATGGTCTCAAAGCATGCAGCCTCAGCCAGTTCCCGGGCAAACTCCTTGTCAAGCTCTTGACTTTGTGTGGGAGGTCTGTAGTAGACTCCCACCGTTGTGTCCCCTGTGCCATGTTCCCCACAGATTTTAACCCAGAGGTTCTCCAGTCCACCCTGGTCATCAATATCAGCTTGCAGGGATGCGTAGCTTTCCTTAACATAGAGAACTACACCCCCGTCACTTTAATCTACATGATCCCTCCTATACAGGATATAGCCATCTCTACCTGTGGTCCAGTCATGGGTGGAGTCCCACCAGGTCTCTGTTATCCCTATGACGTCATAATTATTTGCATTAAGCAGGAGGACAAGCTCCTCCTGCCTATTCCCCAAACTCCTGGCATTTGTATACAGGCAGGTGAGTATCCCCTTGGGGGCTCTTGCCTTGCCCACAGATTCTACCAGGGCTGGGGCAGGGGTGGGCTCCCTTAAGTGCCTTGGCCTGCTGGCTTTGCAAGGGTTGCTCAGCAGGCCAGCAGTGGCAGTAGTCCCCCCCCATCCCCCAGCGGGCTTAGTTTAAAGCCCGGTGGAGCAGGTCAGCCAGTCTGGCTGAGAAGAGCCTCCTCCCCAGCAGAGAGAGGTGGAGGCCATCTCTTCCCAGTAGTTGGCTGCCTCTCTCGCCAAAGAGCGGGCTGTGGTCATGGAAGCCAAAGCCTTCCCTATCTCTAACTTAAAATTATTTAGGTCTTTAAGCTACTCCAGTTTAATGGGAAAACTCTTACTGCACCTTTCTGCTCTCACAGTTCACAATCTTCTTTAATTTCCAGCCTATATTTATTTATCTAGTTAAGTCAATACCTTTCCCTACAAGTTTTGTCCCCTACTTGGGTACAAGTTGCAAATAGTTTGGGAAATTTGACTTAATACAATAATAGGCCTTCTCCACATTCATGTCCCTGGATCTGTCAGTCCAGATGACTTCATTGATTACTTTTTCTAAGTTCAGCAAAGTTTGCCTTTTTGAATTAAAACACTTATAGACCTATTTTCTATCCTTCCATTTAATTTAAAGTAGATAAACTCCTGATCACTGATTCCAAGATTATGTTTGATTATGACCATATATTTTCTATGACCATCCATTATAACATCAGTTTCTGGAAAACCAAATAAAAAATAGTATTATTTTCTTTTGGGATTAATAGATGTTTGGTGAATAAATCACTTAGCTAACATATCCAGGAACAACTTAGACCCACTGTTATTAGTGGCATTTCTTCTTTTAGTAGATATCTAGGAAAGTAAAGCTTTCCATAATATTATTAGAGAGTATTATTTATCTCTCTAACAACATTACAAAGATCTCTATCCATATCCAAATCCAATCCTGGGGTCTTAGCACTACCCCAGTAGAACCCCTTTCAGTTTTCCAAACTGATTTTGATCCAAACTGGTTGTTTTAACCATACTATTCCTTATTCTTTAAACTCTATTGGATCACCTACCCCGCCAACTTTTCCTTTATTTTTCTTTCCTGAACAGCACATAGCTTTCAATACTGATTTCCAGTCATGACTGCTATTTCACTGTGTTTATGTTATCCCTATACCTCGTCTCAGATCCTGCACCGGTAGTTCTAGTTCTTCTATTCTGTTGCCTAGGCTTTTTGCATTAGAATACAAACATTACAGTTGTTTCTTAGTGAACACACCCAGTTTTCTAGGAAGAGTCCTTACAGTCCTTTCACTAACTATCACCTACCTTGCTACTGTTTTCAATAGTCTTAGTACTTACTTTCTGTCCATCCTTCTATGCTGTGAATATTCCTTCACCTGAGGTCATAACCTCATTTTGTTTCTGCATTTCAACAGATAGGACTACTGATAAAAAGGAGCTGCAACAAAACTGAGAATTGGGGCTACTGAGTCCAAGGTAAGCATGTAAAGACTGCAGAATTGGGCCTGATATATGCATTTATATTTTAAAAAAGGAATTCTGCACAGCTGTTTTTAGAAACACCTGTCACTTCTTCACTATTTATGACAATAAGTACTGCTGGTGTCTCCTGCAATAAAGGCTGCCCTTCAATGGACAGGCATGGCCTCTAGGATGAAGGTGCATAATAAATGCAGTTCTTACTTGCAGGAAAGAAGTTTCAGAGTTTTCGGAGGGCAAGTTCTATTTTTGTTTGAATAACTATAAACAGCAGAAGTTACCTGATGAATCAAAGCCAGCAGTTTCCAATTTTTCTTGGGCTGCAACTTCACTTCTGGTTCAGCTCAATCTGCAATAAGTGAAGTTCCCTGTGGACCAAAACCCCACAAGTGCTGTGACCCCAAGTTGGGTTGCAACCCCTGATTTGGGAGCTGCTGTCTCTTGCTTTCTCATGCATCCAAATTTGGCTGAAGTATTTATATATGGCCTCCTCCACTTCACAAGGAAATGCTACTCTCCTCTGTATATTATATACAGAGGGGGAACAGAGAGATGAAATACCTTTGAGGCCCTGGGCCTAAGCTACTTGCCCTCAATTATACAGAAAGGCTGTGTAGAGCTGAAAACTGAATCCAAGACTCCCAGGTCTCAGGCTAATGGCCCTAACAGATGAACCACCTTCTCTCCTAAAAGAGAGCTACATGCCCTGTGTACTCCTTTATACTGTCAGTGACAAGCTGTCAGCTTCCTATTCTGAAATTATACATATGAAAGGCATTTATCTACAGACTTACTCTTCATTGTAATTACATATGACTATAGAATCTTTTATATTACACAGCAGTTTTCGTTTAAGTTATATCAATTAATCTTTTTATACCCAGTTTGTTCTGTACACATGAAGTTGGATTATTTGGTATTAAATTGCTACGTACAATGACACTGTTAACCTTATAGAGTTACTTTTTTTTTCCTCCAATAGAACCTCAGAACAAGCAAATTGCAAGGGCAGCATATAACAACTCCTGTCCAGAGGCTTTCATGCTTTCTGGGGCAACAGCTGGCATAGAAGCTTATTCCAAACATTGTCAGAATTAGGAAGATTTTCCCCCCCAGCAATCTTTGACCTAGTAGTATTCCCAGCTGTCAATTTAAAGGAAAAGTAACATTAGTTTGGCACCTCCTGCAGCCATAGTGTTTCATCACTCAGAATTGCTTCCCTCTTCTTGAAGCAGTTGGGGGGAAATGGGAGAATAGCACTCATATGATGTTAGTGCTGGGAGAACCTCCCTGGTTAGGACTAGCTGACAACTGACACTTAAAGCATAGAATTTATCACTTTGTACTGTATAAGGAGGACAGTTCATTCTCTCCAAAATTGGAGCACTTGGGTGCTTCCACTCCAATTGTTTGAGAGTCAATGAGTAAATCTACTAATTAGAGATAAAATGCATTTAAAATGGGGCAATTTAAGAGGCCTCCCCCCTGCATGAGTCTCACTGCTTTTTTTCTTTTCCTCCAGCAAACACTTCGCTTTGGTGCTAGCCTTTTAAACTTACCATACATTAAAAAAAACACTGAAAACTCAAGCATTTCCTATGTTAGTGCAGGAGCCAGCAGAAAGAAACTCTAATCCCAGCTAAGGCCACTGGGTGTAAGCATAATTAAAATGTTCACTGCTAGTATTACTACTAACAGGCAGCATTTAAAGATTTCATAGATTTCATAGACATCAGGGCTGGAAGGGACCTTGGGAGATCATCGAGTCCAGCCCCCTGCCCAAAGGGCAGGAAGTCAGCTGGGGTTATAGGAACCTAGCAAGATAAGCATCCAATTTGCTCTTGAAGGTGTTCAATGTAGGTGCTTGAACCACCTCTGATGGCAGGCTGTTCCAGACCTTGGGGGCTCGGACAGTAAAGAAATTCTTCCTTATGTCCAGCCTGAAACGGTCTTGCAGGAGTTTATGACCATTCGACCTCGTCATCCCTTGGGGCGCTCTGGTGAACAAACGTTCCCCCAGATCCTGGTGGTCACCCCTGATAAGGATGTTATGTTGGAAATAAGCAATGTTATTAATAACAGTGGTTGTACCTACTTGTTGTTAGGACAGTATTCAGGGAAGAACTGAGATTTGAAGCCATTGTAAAATAGGGGCATTTTGACAGCAGAGGTAACTCAGTCATCACAATTCAGCTCCAGTTCACGTATGGATTAGAAAGAGACTAAAAAATGAAAACTCACAGAACATGTATTTTAACCCAGCCTGCTATGACAAGTTGATTAAGCCATGAAGATGGGCCTATTGGGTCCATCTGCAGTAAGCAAATTAGGTCAGCATATGTAGAATCACTTCACCTGGGCAAGCCTGCTTTTAATTTGTTTTTTAATTTCCCTGAATCTTTAAGGAAGGTTTCATGGTCTCAAGTCCTCTCTGCTTTTCACTTTAGGTAGTAATTTATACCCATGCACAATACTATCAATGAATATGATAATGTTCTGCCCTCCCAGTCAGGGGTCAAAGTCCCTGGAGGGACAGTAGTATCGAGGAAGTCAAATGGAGGCTCAGGAGATGGTGCCACAGCTAGGATTTCGGATTTTATGATCATGGAACGCTGTTCTGAGATAAAGGCTGGCTGGGAAGAGATGGCATCCACCTCATGCCAAGGGGAAAGAAACTGTTTTCTTCTAGGATGGCTGGCTTGCTGGAGAGGGCTTTAAACTACGTGATTTGGGGGATAGGTATGCAGATAGGAATGCAAGCTGCGGAGACAACCAAGCAGGAAAAATGCAGAGAGGGCAGTCAGGGAGGTATTGAGAGGCTGGAACAATATCAGCGCAGTGGGGAACTAGGGATTTCCAGTAGGGTACCTAATAGGTCTGTGCGAGTAGGCAGCTATTTGATCAGGCTTCGGATCTGGCAGCTTTGGATGCCAGGGATCTGATCCAGAGCTCTGGACCAGGTTCCCACTTTGATCTGGCTGAAGCAGCTCCAAAGCTTCAGAGCTGCCTCAGAGATCTGGTCATAAGGTATAATGAGGAATCAATGAAATATCTATAACTTTTTTTTTGTCTGATTTGGATGAAACTTGCAAAGATGGTAGCTGAGAGTATAAAGCCTGCCAAGTTTCAAGAAAATCAGTGCAGGGGTTTGGGGGGAACTGTACCCCAAATTCTTGAAAGCAAAACTCATGTCACATGTATGTATTACACCACAGGGGGGTGAAAACTGCAGAGGTGGTGGCCCCTGATGAGGCCACAAAGTTTGCCAGGTTTCAAGAAGATCGGTGCAGGTGTTTGGGGGGAACTGTACCTCAAGCTGGTGACAGTCAAAACTTGTGACATAGATGACCCTGTGTGTGTTAAGGTGCAGTAGACTGAAAACTGCAGAGGTGGTGGCCCCTGCTGAGGCCATGAAGCCTGCCAAATTCCAAGGAGATAAATGCAGGGGCTTGGGGAAAACAGCACCTCAAGCTGCCGACAAGCAAAACTTGTGACATGGGTGACACTATGTGTGTTAAGGTGCAGCAGGGTGAAGGCTGCAGGGATGGTAGCCCCTGCTGAGGCCACAAAGCCTGCCAGCTGTTGAGGAGATAGGTACAGGGGTTTGGGGTTCTGGGGTCCTGCACATCTGGCTGCTGAGGTGCTTGTGCAACTGTGTGTCTCTGTCTTGGGGCAGTTGATTGTCTGTATTGATTCTTTCCTTTCCTTACCTTGTGGTTTTGTAGGTGTTAATTGTAGCTAATTAACTAGTTACATTTGCTAGCAACTGTGTATTGAGCTGGTCCCTCAGTGAATCATGACTGATTGGTAACTGGTAACACAGTAGCTTAGCAGCCCACCTACAGTAGTTCCCTCTCCACACCCTCTGCCCCAACACAGACACATTTCCACAAGCGCTCATGTCATGAGTTTTTCCTGTCAGCAGCCAGAGGTGCAGGGCCCAGAACCCCCCAACCCCTCCCCCCACATGGAGCTGTCTCCTTGACAGCTTGTGGGCTTTGTGGCCACATCAGGGGCTACCATCCCTACAGCTTTCATCCTGCTGCGCCTTAACACACACAGTGTCACCCATGTCACGAGTTTTGTCTGTCAGCAGCTAGAGGTGCAGTTCCCCCCAAACCCCTGCACCTATCTCCCTGAAACTTGTCAGGCTTTGTGACCTCAGCAGGGACCTCCTTCCCTGCAGTTTTCACCCCCCTGTGTTGTAACACATAGACATGACATGAGTTTCCTTTCAAGAATTTGGGGAGCAGTTCCCCCTGAACCCCTGCACCACCTCCTTGAAACTCGGAAGGGTTCATGCTGTCAGCCAAGGCTACCACCTTTGAAAATTTCATTCAAATCAGACAAAAAACAACAAAGTTATAGATATTTCATTGATTCCCCATTATACCCTATGGCCGGATCTCTGAAGCGGCTTTGAAGCTTTTCCAAAGCACTTCAGAAGCTCTGAACCACTTTGGAAAGCCTAACCAAGCCAGTGCTTTGTTCCAGACATGCTGCTTTGGACACCAAAGCATCCGAAGCTTTTCTGGATCCGAAGCCCCTAGTACTTAAGTGTCTATATACAAATGCTAGGAGTATGGGAAATAAGCAGAAGAAATTGGCACTCCTGCTAGCAAATAGGGAATATGCTCTCATCAGAATAACGGAGACCTGGTGGGATACCATGCATGACTGGGCTGCATGCATAGAGGACTACAAGCTGCACAGAAGGGAAAAGGTAGGGAAGAAGGGAGGAGACATATGTAAAGGAGTGGTATGCCTCCTCAGAGACCCAAATTGGTTTGAGAGAAGGATGACTTGAGACCCTTTGAGTCAAGATATGGGGGGACAAGGAGAAAGGGACTTGATGGTAGGGGTCTACTACACATCGCCACCCCAGGAAGAGCTGGATATGGGGTTTTCCAGGGAACTGATGGAGGCTGCATGTTCAAAGGACATGGTTGTCATGGGTGACCTCAATTACCCTGACATCTGTTGGGAGGAGCACTCGGCCAGATCTAACTGGTCACATAGGTTTTTGATCTGTGTGGAAGAACTTTATTTAGTACAAGAGTTGAATGGGCAGACCAGGGGGAAGGCTTTGTTTGATTTGGTTCTAGCCAAAGGGGATGACCTGGCTGGAGATCTGAAGATTGAAAGTAATCTGGGAGATAGTGACCATGAAATGATAGAATTCACTATCTGTCGTAGGGCAGGGAAGTCAGCCCGTAGGGGAGAGGTGCTTGACTTCAGGAAGGCTGACTTCAATGAGCTTAGGAAAATAGTGGGAGAGACCCTATGGGAAGAGGGACAGGAGGGAAAGAGAATTCAGGAAGGGCGGCTGTTCCTCAAAAGAGTGATCCTCAGAGCACAGAAAAGGTCCATTCCTATATGCAGGAAAGGTGGTAAAGGGGCCAGGAAGCCCTCTTGGCTTACCAGAAGAGTCAAGGAGCACTTAAAAAAGAAACAGGAGGCTTATGGACAGTGGAAACCAGGGGTACTCACCAAGAAGGAATACACAACTATAGCCCATATTTGTAGGGAGAGGATAAGGAAGGCAAGGGTGGTGACTGAGATCAGGCTGGTGACCAAAATCAAGGATAGTGATAAGTCCTTCTTTAGATATATGGGGACCAGGAGGAAGACCAAGAGAAATGTGGGGCCCTTGAAGAATGGGACAGGACAGTTGATAACAGACATTCAGGAGAAAGCTGAACTCTTTAATGTAGGGGTTCCCAGTCTTTTTAGGCTGAGGACCAGTAAACTGCAGGCCAGAAGTGACTGTGGAAAGGAAAGCCACAGACCAGCAGTGAGCGGCATACTGTGGGCAGGTAGCCAATAGGGCTGTGGAAAATGGCACTGTTCCATTTCGCCTTGAGTTTCAAGGTTTGAACCAAACAGTGTTTTGTATTGAATTACATTTCAATTCCAAACAGCTGTTCCATTTTGCTTCATCAAAACAGTAAGGTTGTTTCGACTGTTTTGATGTTTTGCTAGATCGGCAGGGGATGGGAAGTCAGCCCAGCTAGGTCAGCTCCCCATCCCCCATGCTAGATCACGCCAGGCTGACTTCCCATCCCCGGCGCAACTCAAAATGAGTCAAAACAGTGTCAAAATGAAATGGCTGGCAAAATTTCACACAGCCCTAGTAGCCAATCCTTTATTATACTCAGTATAAATATAGCAAGTATAAAAAAGGGTTGGCTGCTAGTCTGCAGTATGCCAGTCACTTCCAGTCCACATTTTGCTAGTCCGCAGTTACTTCCAGTCCGGCAGCCAGCCCTCCTGCAGACCAGCAGCCAACCCTTCATGGCCCAGGGATTGGGAACTCCTGCTTTAATGAATACTTTGTGCCAGTGTTCCTGCATACAAGTGGTGGTTGCCTGCCTGGTTGTATACTGGACGGATGCAGGAGCAGGTGGTGGGTGGAGGGGTGATTGCCAACCAATGATCAGTGTTGAATTGGTGTGGGAGCACTTAGAGCAGCTGAGTGTCTTCATGTCAGCAGGACTGGATGGACTACACCCAAAAGAGAAGGAAATGACTGGAGTCATTGCGGGACCATTGGTAAAGGTATTTGAAGACTCATGGTGCTTGGAAGAAGTCCTGGAACACTAGAAAAGGGCCAATGTGGTGCCAAGCTTTAAGAAGGGGAGGAGGGAGGATCCAGGAAAATGTAGGCTAGCCAGTTTGACCTTGATACTGGGTAACATTTTGGAAAAAAATTATCAAGAAGTCCATTTGTGAGAGACTGGCAGAAAGCTTGATGCTGAAAGATAGCTAACATGGCTTTGTTGTGGGCAGGTTGTATCTGAGCAAACTCATCTCCTTCTATGATCAAGTAATGGACTGCTTAGATATGGGAGATGTGGTTGATGTCATATTCTTAGATTTTAAAAAGTTCTTTGATATGGTCTCCCATGGTGCTCTTATAAAATAACTGAAGGATTGTGGGCTGGCAGGGTTCACAGTCAGGTGGGTTGGGAACTGGCTAAGAGGTCAAACCCAGAGAGTATTAGGTGGGTCTGTATTGTCTTGGAGGGAGGTGGCCAGTGGTGTCCTGCAGGGCTCAGTTCTTGGCCACGTGCTATTCAACATCTTTATCAACGATTTAGATGAGGATGTGGAAAGCACGCTGGCCAAGTTGCGGATGATACTAAGTTATGGGAAAAAGCAGTCATGATGGGGGATAAGATGCAGACCCAACCAGACCTGGATGAGCTGAAAAGATGTGTGAAGCAGAACCAGATGCAGTTCAATAAGCATAAAAACAGAGTGCTTCATCTGGGAAGAAGTAACCAGTGACATGAATACAGGTTAGGAGGAGATCACAGAATCATAGAAAGTTAGGGTTGGCAGGGTCCTCAGGAGGCCATCTAGTTCAACCCCATGCTCAAAGCAGGACCATCCCAGCCAAAGCCTTGTTTAGCTGGGTTTTGAAAATCTCCAAGGATGGAGCTGCCTCCACCTCTCTGGGTAACCTGTTCTAGTGTTTTGCTACTCTCATAGTGAGAAAATTCTTCCTAATGTCTAACCTAAGCTTCCCTTGCTGCAACTTGAGACCATTGCTCCTTGTTCTGTCATCTGCCACCACCAAGAACAGTCTAGCTCCATCCTCTTTCAAACCCCACTACAGGCTGCTATTAAATCCCCTGTTAGCCTTCTTTTCTCTAGGCAAAATAAGCCAAGTTCCCTCAGTCTTTCCTCATATGTCATGTCCCCTAACCCCCTCACCATTTTTGTTACCCTCTGCTGGATTCTTTCCAATTTACCCACATCTTTTCTGTAGTGGGAAGGCCCAAAACTGAAGACAGTACTCCAGATGTGGCCTCACCGGTGCTGAATAGAGGGGCCTAATCACTTTCCTTGACCTACTGGCAATGCACCTACCAATGCAGCCCAGTATGCCGTTAGCCTTTTTGGCAACAAGGGCACACTGCTGGCTCATATTCAGCTTACTGTCCCCCAGGTCCTTTTCTGCAGAGCTGCTGCCCAACCAGTCTGCCCCCAGCCTGTACTGGTGCAGAAAGTCCCCTTCGTACATTTCCTTTCTGGACACTGATATAACAGAAACTCCTTCTTGCCTGTACCTCCCTGCCTCATTTTGTGCATGTCTTTGTTCTTCTAAGTCAGGGGTAGGCAACATTTTTTGGCTGGAGTGCTAAAATAACCACAGTGTCTACCTTGTAAGGTGCCAGAATGCAGGCACACCACAAAAACAAAACTGGGGCGGAGGGGGTACATGGCAGGATACACTGCATATTTAATACAATTAATAATCATTAATGTTGCTTTTTTTTTTTTTTACAGTAAATACCAGGCTTTCTAAATATTCAAAACCTGATGACAATAAATAAAACTTCATGAACTTAGTTGTGAATTATTTTTTCTTAAGCATGTTGTGATGATGGGGAAGAGAGGGAGAGAGTAGCAGGCAGCAGCAGGCACTGAGGGAGTCACTGTGGGTAGGCTGGCCTGGCCAGGCCCTTGGGAAGGCTGCAGCTGGAGGAGAGCTGGTGTCAGGTGGGGAGTGGGGGCTGCCCCAGGGCTCCACAGACTTGAGCCACAGCAGGGGGCCCAGCAGCACTGGAGGTGGGGCCCAGCCAGCCCACGCAGCTCTGTGGGGATGGGGTGCAGCCACCCAGCCCACAAAGGGATGCTGCTGCCTGGCTGGGGCAGGACGCTGGGCTCAGGGAACTTCTTGCTTGGTCTCTGTGTCAGCCCAGTCCATTTCAAGTGGGAGCTGCAGCTGCAAGCTGTTCCCTGGGCTCTGGGAACAGCCACCGAAGCCGGTGCTCAGGGCCAAACCAGCCAGGAGCCTGCTGTGCAACTGCTCTGTGCAGTGCTTGCCCTATCCCTGGCCCCTTGAGGGGAGCTGCGGGTGGGCAAGGCTGGGACCAGGCAGGCTGAGGCAGCCACGGTGGCTGTTCCCAGGCTCCAGGGGGCTGCCGTGGCCAGGCCTCTGCACCAGGGACTGCTCTGCCCTGTCTGCACTTGTTGGCTACAAATGTCCAACTCAGGATCCTTAAAATTCTGGTTTTATTAGGTGGATTGAAACACTGTAATGAAGTAAAATCATAAACCTTGGGGCTGGTCCCCTCTTCAACACACATGCATGCACACAGTAGCGAACTGCAAATGTTTGGGCGGGGGATGGGCACCAGAGTCGGGTATACCTATCTCACAAGCACTGGCGTCTGCCGTCGATGGCCAGTCGAGGCTTCTTTCAGCATGGTGTTATCCTCCAGAAGGGGCTCATGGGCTCATCCTTCTGGCTGGACAGGTTGGGTGCTGGTCAAGTTGGAGATCAAGAGGGTGCCACTGAGGGTCACTTTTCACTGCTCGTTATCTGTCCTTCACAGACTTTGGTGACTCCCCAGTTTTCATAGTTTCATAGTTTCTAGGGTCGAAAGGGACCTGACTAGATCTTCTAGTCTGACCCCCCGCCATGGCAGGAAAGAGTACTGGGGTCAAATGACCCCAGCAAGATGTTCATCCAACCTCCTCTTAAAAACCCCCAGGGTAGGAGCCAG
>NW_017728947.1:48234795-48237747 GCF_001723895.1 Crocodylus porosus | reverse complement strand
GCATCTGTGGATGCATGACAAGGTGTGGTTGGCCTTCCTGACCGCCTCCCCACACTGCTGGCCCATGTTCATCTTGGAGTCAATTATGACTCCAAGATCCTTTTCTGCCTCCGTGCTGACAAGAGGGGAGTTCCCCAACCTGTAGGTATGGTGCCATTGTTCCTCCCGAGGTGTATCACCTTGCACTTGTTTTCAGGTTTGCTCAATCCAGGGGTCGTTGACCCTCATGGGACTTCCCCCTTGGTGGCTACTGGATGGCATCTGTCAGCCCCAGGGGTCATCCGCATGCACGTGCAGGTTTGGGAGTCTGTTGATGAATTTTGATTAATTTACCGCTGTCATGAATAGGGCTCTGGGAGCCGTCGATCTGGAGATATTCAGCCCCAAAAATTGGTCCCCGGCATTCATTAACTCAGACCAGGGCTTTCAGGCCTTGAACAGAGACGTTTAGAGAATTCCCGGTTGCTCCATTGTCTCCTATTGATTTCTTCCCTTGGTTGAGCTGCGGTTTCCGTAGGTGTTAATTGCCGCTTGTTCCTGAAGCCTGCTACTGTGTCACGCATTCAAGCACTGATGAACTCGCTCTTTCAGGGGCCCGCCTGATACAGGGAAGTTGAGGTTTGATTCCTGCCCTTGTTAACATTGTTACAGTGTATAACTTACTTCTAAAACTAAAACGCCTTTAGTTAAAAGGTGAAGAGTATAAAATATAAGCTACAAGAGTAACGCCATGGCACACAAATAGATAAAAATGCCAAAATACCAGGGGAGATACAAAATGCACACATACAAACTTTAAAACACAATTCCTTATAGTGAAAGAAAGAGGAAGGAAGAAAAGGTACAAGAGGAGACACATATCCAAAGAGGGGAAAGCAAATGCAGGCAAGAGGAAAAGGGGGCTTTCTGCTGCACACTGTGCCCAGCATGCAGGGAGGCCAATCCCGGAGAGGGAAGTCCCTTGAGCCCCGCATCCTGCCCCAGTCAGGTAGCATCCCCACGTGCGCAGGGTGGCTGCAGCCCATCCCTTTGCAGAGCTGCACAGGCTGAGCCAGGCCCCACCACCAGTGCTGCTGGGCATCCCCGCCTGCCTGCCCACCACAGCTTGAGCCCACAGAGCCCCAGGGCAGCCCCCACTTCCTGTCCAGCCCTCGCCTTCCTAAGGGCCCTACTGGGCTGGCTTGCCTGCGATGCCTCCCCCCATGCTGCCCAGACCCTGTCCCAACCGTCTGGCCCCAGCACTCGGCACCTCAGTACTGCCCCGGGTGGGACAGGGTGTCTGCCTGCCTAGGCAGCTCCCTCCAGAGGCCAGCCAGGCTGGAGGGTGCAGCCTGGGAGCAAGGGGCGGGGGCAGTACAGCACAGATAGTGTCCCTGCTTGGGTTTTTCTGGCTCTGCCCCAGTGCCTGCCGCAGCACTGGGACTTCTGACTGCACTGCCGGAAGCAGCAACTTAAAAAAAAACCCCAACCCTGCCGATTTCTTTGTGCACTTCCTGGAGTGCCGGGAAAAATGTCTCCATGTGCCACTAATGACACGTTTGCCAGGGGTTGCCAACCCCTGTTCTAAGTATTGGCAGAGACCTAGCACACTCATTGCATGGGTGTGGCAAGGCTCAGAGTAGGCCAGAAAACTATAGTTGCTTTCTGTAGGTGAAACCTACATTCTTCATCTACATATCAATTAAGCTCAGTGTCACTAAAGAAAACAAAAGAACTAAAATATCCACTTTAGCAAAGCCTGTAATAGACAAGACAAGACAAGGTACATTGAAAACATCCTGGTGAACACATATAAATATATCCTGGTGAACACATTTCCCCTTTGATTAAAACCTATTTCCCAAAGCAAACTTCCCATACCTGTCTAAAGTTTATGCTAAATCAGTCTACTGCATATAAACTAATACACTTACTGTTCCCAGTGTTTGAACCTCACTACCTCACAGTACATTTTTATATTTCATCTGTCTCATCTTTACCCTGGCATTCAGTATTTTATACCTTTTAACTTTTAACAAATGTATTTTTCTTTGAAGTAATACCTTGTATTACTAGAACTATTATTGTAAGAATGCATTGGAATTGTAATCACTGGAATTGTATTGCTGTATTGGGCTGGTCCCCCTTGACTGAATGTGAGTATGCATGATGAATCTGAAGACAAAGATGTATGGCTAAAAGGGAGGCGTACACCCAATGGAAGGGAGGGGCCATCACCAGGGAGGATTATACTGCAGTTGCTCGCGGATGCAGGGGGACAGTCAGGAAGGCCACGGCGGAGATGAAATTGGGACTAGCTTCCCAGATCAAGGACAACAAGAAGTCCTTTTTTAAATACATAGGGGGCAAAAAGAAGGTTCCGGGTAATGTGAGGCCCCTGCAAGACACACTAGGAAATTTGGTCGTCACACCAGACGACAAAGCCAGCATATTTAATGATTTCTTTGCCTCCATTTTCCTAAGCAGGGACCGGAACAGTCATCCCCCCTCTGGGCCCCCCTTAGATCCCAGGGGAGGTGCACCTAGGCCAAGGGTTAGTGAGGAACTAGTTAGGGAACTTCTGGAAGGACTGGATGTGTTTAAATCAGCTGGGCCAGATGATCTCCACCCCAGAGTGCTGAGGGAATTGGCTGAGGTCATTGCAAGACCCCTGGCATGGCTTTACGAGCACTTGTGGTGCTCTGGTGTGGTGCCAACATGTTCCCATCTTCAAAAAGGGGAGGAAGGAGGACCCAGGAAACTATAGGCCGGTTAGTCTTACCTCCACAGATGCATCTCAAGCAGGTCCAAGGAGGTGATACTCCCTCTCTATGCGGCACTGGTCAGGCCACAGCTGGAGTACTGCATCCAGTTCTGGGGGCTGCACTTCAAGAGGGATGTGGACAACATGGAGAGGGTCCAGAGGAGGGCCACTCATATGATCAGGGGGCAGCAGGGCAGGCCCTATGAGGA
>NW_017728947.1:48220590-48234575 GCF_001723895.1 Crocodylus porosus | reverse complement strand
TTTAAGAGGAGGTTAGATGAACACCTTGCTGGGGTCATTTGACCCCAGTACTCTTTCCTGCCATGGCAGGGGGTTGGACTCGATGATCTGCTCAGGTCCCTTCTGACCCTAGAAACTATGAAACTATGATAAGACAAAGATGTATGATAACTGAACACAAAGCAAGAGTCTCTGGCTGCTAACTGACAATAATCTAGCCAGAGAAACTTAGCATTACAAAACTCTACAAGCCATTTTAGGCTAATCAAGCCAAGGAACTGGTTCCTGGAACTGAGCACCCACCCTATTGACTGTTTCTGTAACCCATAGCAATACAGCCATTATGTCAGTAAGTCAAGGGTGGACTCCTGAAACTTCAGGTACCAGCAGGCAGAGACCACGGTGACTAACAGCTGTCATGCACTGCTCAAGACCCACATGGGACAACGGCTTCAAGATTGGGCAGCTAAGATGATGCTGGGGGATCACACAAGTCTGCCAGAAAGGGATAAAAGGCAGTGAAGTGTGACTCACAGTGGCACACTCTCATCCAGCATCTGACCTACCGAGACAGAAGGACAAGCAGGTGACCCCTTCCTGGAGAAGACATCGCCTTGAAGGAAACTGACCATTGACAGCAGACTCTGGGGTCTTTGATAAGTAGATATACTGACACCAGGGCTCTAACAATCACTACAGCAGTTACTATACACTATACTACATGGGTTTGAGTATTAAGGTGACCAGTACCCCTTATAACTTAAAGTTTGCATTGATGATTTTATTGGTAACTTCACATCCCGTACAATAAATTAGAATTTATTATGATCCTGTGAGTTGGTCCTTTGTAGCCAACAATTGTTCTGTCCTATGTGCAGGACTTTGTCCTTGTTGATCCTCATGAGATCCCTTTTGGCTCTGTGAGCACATTATTATTCCTAAGTCAATTATAGAGAGAGAATTTGTTTGATTCAGAGTTTCCCCTGTGTTTTACTCTCCTGCCATGACTTGATGGGAGTTTATTTAGGAACAGAACACATGGGCCACTCTGATCTGTGGTTGCAGTTGAAATTAATCTCTCTATTTACTTTCTTAGTACATCTCTGTGACCAGAGATCTGCTCACTTCACAACAGGTAACATGGTTCAAGGCATTTGTGTACACATCTTATTTATAACCCGATTGCCATGCTGTAGACCCACATGGGAACACAAACAAACAGAAAAAAAAGGAATAACTAAAGAACTAGCTTCTTTGTCCGACCGAACTCTTCCCTCACTTCAGATAGAGTAACATAAAAAAAAAGTCCTTACAGACCCGTTATGCACTTATTAACTTCTAACAAAGTCTCTAAGTACTTCTTGTTACCTGAAATGGAGTTTGCCAAACTTTCCCTGGCTTCACTTGCAGGCAACTACTATATCTTTGATAATTGCTTCTTGATACTTGTTTCTCTGTCGCTATCGTGCCTCCACATGAAAATCCACACCGTCACTAAATCACCATGGATTTAGGTTCCCCTTCCAGAGGCATACTGTTCTTCCATTGTTCCTTTTATCATTGTAAGTCAGGTTCTCAAATAACAGCATTTTCTGTCTTCCAGGTGTGGTGAATGCTCCTGACACCAGCTGATAATGTCAGCATTTTCTGCTGCCTCGCCACTGGCATGGTAAGTTTCTCCTTTCATTTGTTTTAGTAATGGGACAAACAGGTCCCTGTTACAGCCCCAATCCTCCAATCTGACTAGTTCACTCTGAATCCTAACCCTACTAATTCCCCAGCTTGATGTTATCTGCAAACTTGCTGAGGGTGCACGCTATGCCATCTTCCAGGGAATTGATAAAGATATTGAACAAAATTGGCCCCAGGAGCGACAACCTGGAGCACTCCACTTGATACTGGCTGCCAACTCGACATTGAGCCATTGGTTACTACTCTCTGAGCCCAATGCTCCAGACAGTTTTCAGTCCACCTTATAATCCATTCATCCAGCTCCTACTTCCTTAGCTTGCCTGCAACAATGCTGAGGGAGACCGTATCAAAAGCCTTGCTAAAATAAAGGTACACTACATCCAAGAGTCTCCCCACATCCACAGCACCAGTTATCTCATCATAGAAGGCAATCAGATGGTTCAGTGATGACTTCCCCCTGGTAAATCCATGCTGACTGTTCCTAATCACCTTATTCTCCCACAAGCGCTTAGAAATGGATTCCTTGAGGATATGCTACAGGATTTTTCCAGCGGCTGACATGAGGCTGCCTGGTCTATAGTTCCCTAGATCCTCCTTCTCTTTCTTAAATAGGGGCACTATGTTTGCCCTTTTCCAATCATCCAAGCCCTCTCCTGATCACCATGAGTTTTCAAAGATGATGGCCAATGGTTTTGCAATCACATCAACCAACTCCCTCAGTACCCACGGGTGCATCCCATTTCACCCCATGGACTTATACATGTCTAGCTTTTCTAAATAGTCCCTAACCTGTTCTTTCACCACTAAAAGCTGCTCCCCAAAGTTTGCTGCCTGGTGCAGTAGTCTGCTGACCTTGCCTGTGAAGACTGAGGCAAAAAAGGCATTGAGCACTTCAGCCTTTTCTGGATCCTCTGTCACAAGGTTGCCTTCCCCATTCAGTAAGAGTCCCACACTTTGCCTGATCCTCCTCTTGCTACCAACCACACTTGTAGAAACCCTTCTTGTTACCCTTCACAACTCTTGCTAGCTGCAACTCCAATTGCGCTTTGGCCTTCCTGACTTCATCCCTGTATACCCGAGCAATGCTCTTATACTCCTCCCTAGTTGTTTGTCCAAGTTTTGACTTCTTATAAGCTTCCTTTTTTGTGATTTAGTTTACTGAAGAGTTCCCTGCTAAGCTAAGCTGGTTTTCTGCCATACTTGTTAGTCTTCCTGCACATTGGGATGTTTTCTTCCTGCATTTTCTGTGAAACTTCTTTGAAGTACAGCCAGCTCTCCTGGACTCCTCTCCCCCTCAGTCTGGCTTCCCAGAGGATCCTGCCCATGAGTTCCCTGAGCAAGTCAAAGTATTCTTTTCTGAAGTGCAGGGCCCTTACTCTGCAGCTCTCCATCCTTCCTTTCCTCAGGATCCTGAACTCTATCATCTTGTGGTCACTGCTGGTCAAGTTGCCATCCATCACTACATTCCCCATCAATTCATCCCTGTTTGTGAGCACCAGGTCAAGAACATGGCCCCTACTTGGCTGCTCCAGCACTTGCACCAAAAAGTTGTCCCCAACACTCTCCAAAATCTTCCTGGATTTCCACTGTATTGCCCCTGCAGCAGGTGTCAAGGAGATTGAAGTCCCCCATGAGAACAAGGGCTGTAATTGGGAAACTTCTGCTAACTGCTTGAAGAAAGCCTCATCCACCACTTCCTCCTGGTTTGGTGGTCTATAGTAGACCCCCACCACAACATCACCCTTGTTGCTTTCCCCTCCAACCCTAAACCAGAGACTCTTAACAGACCTATCTCCAGCTTCGTACTGTAGCTCTGAGCAATCATATGGATCTTTTACATAAAGTACAACTCCCCCTCCTCCTCCTCTCCCCTGCCTGTCCTTCCTGAACAGTTTATAGCCATCCATGAGCCATCCATGACCATGCTCCATTCATGTGAGCTCCCACCAGGTCCCTGTTATTCCAGTCACGTCATAGTTCTGTGCCCCAGGGGAGGACAAGGAGCAATGTCCATAAACAGTTAAAGGATGATTTCAGGTTGGATGTAAGAAATAATTTATTTATGGTAAGGGTGACAAGCATCTGGAATAGCTTTCCCAAGAAGGTGGTACAGTCTCTGACCTTGGAAGTCTTCAAGAGGACACTAGACAGATACTTTGCTAGGATCAGTTGATCTCAGCAGTATTCCTGCCCAGACCAGAGGAGTTGGACTCAATCTTTTGAGATCCCTTCCAGCCCTTAATTTTTATTATTTCTATTAGTTTTTATTATTTCTAATGCTTTGTACTCAGTACAAGTGACTCCACAAGGAATAAAATAGTGAAGAACGTGGCCCCTTGCTGCCATTAGTCCCCTGTGCTATGCTTTATCCAAAGAAAAGAACAAAGGTATATATCTCACCCCTTCCTCATAGTTGTGAGCCCCATGAGATGTCATCAGTGGGACAGAACAATTAAAAGCCATGCATGCAAGAGGAACACTGAATTACACTGGAACATGGGATTATATTCCTGGAAAGCATAGCTTTAGTGTTATTTTTCATATGTATAGGACAGAGAAGGGCAGGAAGATTTAAACAATTCCCCTGAAAATTTGAAAAAAAACTACAGTGTTACAGTGTCACAGTGTCCTTAATACAAAAAAAATCCATGGTGCAATAAGGTTAAAAATTACACAGAAAGAAGAAATAATTCCTTTCCCATCCTACAAATAACCCCTTAGATTATTGAAAGCAAAAATAATGTTACCTATCTACTTCCATTTTATCAATTATTCTGCATGGCTACATTTTGCTGATCATTCACCTTGGGCAGGACAACCAAACCTATCATTTTCTCTGTTGTTTTTCTGGTGCTCATGCAATAATACAGTACTGCAGTTCTAGAATAGTGATTGCTATGGAAGCACAGTCATTTGTTGAGAAACAAGTTTTCAGTGGATTTTAACATTTCTACTCCTGTTAGACGATATAATGGATTTCCATTGGTTTTATTAGCTATTGGCACTTGTTTATGCAAATAATTGGGTTAGGCCACTTATTTAACAACCAGGATGGTATAGTGATAATGGCTAATGGCCCAATTAAGCACTGGGGCCATTCTGTGTTAGGACCAGAACACAGACATGAGGCCCCAGCTACATCAAGGAAACTAGCACTCATGTGATTACTAAGTTTGGCTAAAAACCTTGTCAAAATGTTTTTTCAATACAAAGTTAGGTTTTCAATTAAAGGTGTTTTTTTTAAAAAAGTGTTTCTATTACTTACTGTGGAAATTTTCCATTTTTTGTTGACAAAAGGAATTCCCCAAAACCAAACTTTGGCACAGCCTCCCCACAAAATATCCCTATCTAGATAGGCTGCCTGAGTACCTCCTGTGTGCTGTAGTTTCATTCACAGACTATAAGGTCAGAAAGGACCATTGTGATAATCCTACGTCCTCCATAACACAGACCACGGGTTAGTAGCCTTTTGCTGGTGCAGGCTGCCACTTGTAACCCCCCCACCTCTTGGTGAGGTTGACTCCCTCCTCCATCCAGGGCCCAGCTGCCTGTGGTTAGCCTTACCACTGCCCCCCAACCCCTCTGCAAAGAAGGTAAGCTAGGGCATTGTGAAGGAGTAGGCTCCACAGTAGAGGGGAGCAGCTCTGTGCCACCAATCCCTTATGCTGGACTGGACCTTTGGGGCCTGGACTGGACTTTTTTTCCAGCTGGATCCAGCCCATGGGGGTTGTAGGTTGCCAACCCCTGACATAGAACATAGAACTTGCTAGAATTAATTCCTGTTTGAATCAGACCATGTGGCTTTCTCATGGCTTTACCCTACTCTACAGTTCCAGCTCTGCAGCCCAACTCTGTTCCATAATGTAGCATGATTAGCAATTCCTGTTAACATTCCCCATTGCCCATCTCCAAGAGGTAGAAGTAAATTCCCATCAGAGTGACTGCCCTGTGGAAAAAAATAGGAGCATGAAGCACTGCAGAAGTGTTTCCAGGTTGACATATTTCAGGTTTTTGCCAAAATATTTTATTATTTGGATTTCTGCTCGAAAAAGTAAACTTTTCTCATAGAAAATTGAAATAGAAACTATTTTTTCTTTTTCATTAGAGGTGCACCAATATATTGGTGCCATATGGGATTAGCACCAACTAAAGGAAAAATAACATTATTGGCTATCAGCTTTTTTTGGCTGGTGTCACTGATATGTTCCGATAAATATAATATGCATTCTGGCTGGTGCCCCCAGACACCAAGTGAATGCATGCAGCCACAGTATGCATGCAGCCAGGATCACAGCCAGGCAGTGTGGGGAGCAGTGCCCTGCAGGTAAGTCTGTGGAGGGGAAGGGGTGTGGGTCAAAGAAGGGATGTAGGAGGTGCACAATGAGGGAGTGGGGCAGGGTCAGGGGCAGGAGTGGGGGCACTGCCCAACCAGGGCAGTGAATGGAACCTAGGGCTGGGGTGGGGAGCAGGACAGAGCCACGAGTGGCTCATCCAGGGAGTGTGGGGTGCGGTAGGTAGGGTGGGCTGCTGTGTGCACCCCCAGGGGAGGCATGGGGGGCATGTGCTCCCCTGGATTTGTGTGTGGGGCAGATGCAGGCTGCCCACTGTGGGCTCAGGGGTTTCTGCCGTGCACTGGCCACACTCCTCCCACCTGTCTGGCAGCAGTGGTGTTGGTGAGTTGTGCCCACTGTGGGGCAGGCAGGGGAGTTGTGCCCACTGTGGGCCAGGTAGGGGATGTGCAGCCAGCACGTGGCTCCTGAGGCAAAGGCACCAGGGTGGAGAGCCCTGAGCCCACAATGGGCAGCCTGCATCCAGCCTTGCCTCACTTGGCTCAGTTCCAGTTAAAGGCATTCCCCATGCTTAAAAATGGTGGTGGCAGTGCTTGAACTAAGCTCATGTGACAAGCTTTAGTTCAAGCACCTGCACCAGCATCTTTAAGTACCAGGATACCAATCCCCTGGATGAGCCACCCGAGGCTTTGTCCCGCTCCCCACCCCAGCCCCAGGGTCCCACTCACTGCCCTGGCTGGGCAACGCATCCAGCCCCAGTCCCTGGCCTACTCCCTCCATCAATGTGGGGGCTTCAATCTGCAACCTCCAAACGCCTTCCCTCCCCCATGCCCCTTCCTCTCCACAGACTTACCTGCAGGGAGCTGCTCTCCACGCTGCCCAGCTGTGCTCCTGTAAATTGGTTTTTGGATGGGTATTGGCTGATATGCCTGGTGAATAACTGGCTATTGGTATCAGCCAAGAAAATCTTTATCGGTGCACCTGATTTCCATAATTTGTTTTCCTTTAAGAAAACCGTTCTCCCCTACTTTTCAGCCAGCTCTTGTAATTTTACTTATGTACAAATCTCTAGCGTTGGTACACTTCCTCAGTGCAAGGCAGGGCTTGTGTTAGTTCAGCATATCATAGTCCTTCAAATATGTGACTTGAATTTAAGACATACCCCAATTTTGTGAGTACATTTAAGAAAACAAACAAACAAGCTGTAAACAAAGATGCACACAAAACCATTTTGCCTTTTTTTCCCTTTCTCAAATTTAAGATGCTGGCTATTTTTAGAAGAAATTTCATTTTTAAAAGTCCATCTTATGTCCAAAGGACAGCAGTAATTCAAGGCAAGCATCAATACAATTACATTAGTGGCAAATTTCCTTTATGTAGACAGGGCCTATATTCTTAAAATGTCTTTTCAAACTATGGGTGTCAGGTCAGATTTTGCTTTCAAATATCCAGCTTCCAGTGGTTGTTTCTTACATTTTCTCCTACTCCCTGTAAGCCTTTTATTATCTTCTGCTTGCTTATGATGCCCTCTACTAGCTGTTCTACTTCCTGCTTATCTGTCTTTTGCTCTCATTCCCAATGGACCAGATCCATTCCAGTAGACTGATGTGCTGTGTCTGAAGCACAGCCACAGACTTTAACATTTAACTGATCTCTGAGCTGAGCTTCTCTGCTGGCTGAGTAGAGGAGCACAGGAGTTTCTATTGCTGATCAGCTTCACTGTAAATGAGTCCAGGGCTGCAGACACAACAGTGTAGAACAGCTGTTATGGAGGAGCTAAATGGGAGGAAAGTGGCATGGGGATCTGGTGAAAGGACTAAGGGAAAAAAACCAAGGGGTGGAAGGGAAGAAGATAGACAGGATCTGCTCATTTCCACCAAAGAAGTAGGTAAAAGGAGACAATGCCCAGATTCCCCTCTAGCTGGGACTTGGGTCACAGTGCACAGTGTCACCCAGAACCTGGCACTCACCATTGCTCAAAGCAACTTGACCAAAATGAGATCCATAGACCAAAATTTGGGGAAGGATCTGTGAACAATGGATGATGACTTGCAGCAAAGGACTAAGCTGGAAAGAGGTGCCCAAGGCTGGGTGTAGGGTCTTGCTGTATTTAATATCTTCATTAAAGGTTTAGGAAAGAGAATGAGAAGTGTTGCCATCAGACTTCCAGCTGAGACACAGGACCCCATTGTGCTTGACAATCTTGAGAGTGGCCTGGAGCAGCATCACTCATTGGGAAAATTCTAGTCTGGCTCAAAGGTGGAAGCCTGGTGAACACAAGCTGGTATAAAGAGACCCAGCGTGTGCCTGCACCGAGTCGGAGGTGTGACTGCAGCACAAGCTGACATATCTGAGCTTGCTTTCCTCCAGTGAACTTAGGCAAAAGTAACAATGAAACCACTATAGCATGGACTGTTCAGGCTGCTACTTATTTGAAAAGTTGGAGAGCTGTCACCTTAGCTTCACTACTCCTGGTACATGGGCAAGCTACCGGTAGATTAAAGCCATTTTGTGATTGTACCTTGTGCAGTTCAACAAAGACAGGTGCAAAGTGCTGCATCTGGGCAAAAGGAACAACCAACAAACTTACAGGCTGGGGACTGACCTTCTCAGCAGCACAGCAGCGGAAAGGGATCTTGGAGTCATAGTTGACTCCAAGATGAACATGAGTCATCAATGTCACAAAATGATCAACAAGCCTAACCACACTTTATCATGCATTAGCCAGAATCTGGAATGGGCTTCCAGGGGAGGTGGTGCTACGTTGGGGGTCTTAAAGAGGAGACTGGACAAACACATAGCTGGGGTTGTCTGACCTCAGTACTCTTTCCTACCCAGGACAGGGGGTCAGATTCAATGACCTACTGAGGTCCCTTCCAAACCTAATGTCTATGAATCTATGAACCTCTGTGTGAGCATAGCCCCTAGGAAAAAAACACAGAGTGAAAGGAGATTCAGCCTGTAAAACACAAACTGCTGTACTAAGGGGGAAAAAACCCAGTAACCAAATATTCACTGGGAAGGAGGCATCTGGGCAGATTCATACTGATGGAAATTTAGGAACAATAGCCAATAAGATGTGGCTTGCAACAAGATACAAAACTGAAAAAGGTTAATGCCACAGAAAGGCATCCTGCTACAGGGCAGAGATAATTGGCCTCCTCCACTGAGCTCTAGGACCATAGCATATGGAGTTGTGTGTTCAGTTCTAGGTACTTCATTATTAGAAAGATATTGATAAATTGGAAAATGTTTAGAGGAAAACTGATCATGGTAGGAGATGAGAGATTGACTTAGGTCAGGAGGATGGCTAAGGGGCTACTAAGAGGGATTGTGAAAACAGCTTGCAAACTTTTGAAAGGTGAATGCTTTAGCATAATAAAAAGTAGAGGTGCCTTATCCAAGAGGAATTAAGAAAGGGAAAACATAAGCTGAATATAATATAAACTTCCTGACAGAAGAGATCCACCAGGTCATAAAATTGTCTCCTGAGGGAAATAGTGAAAGTAGAGTTGGGAAGTTTTACACTGGATTAGATAAAGTGCTAATAAAGGTTCAACAAAGAGAAAGGAGACAGAATCGTTGGGTTAGTACATCTTTTTGCACCTCTACAGTCTATAGGCCTGATGCTCTATTGCCCTGCATGTGAGTGGTCATTTGCACCAGTGTAAATGGTGTGTATAATTCTACCAAAGCAGACTAGTAACATATCACTTTGCATGAGTTTATGAATTGCAGCACAAGGGGCAGGGCAACAGACTTGAGTCCAAAGATTCCATAGGAAAAAGGATCACTACCAGAAATATGCTCATTTAACCCTTCTGCAGTATCTTTGTATGTTGAGCATCTGATCTGTTTTTTGACCTTTGCAGAGATGTAAGTATCTCCCTGACTCTGCACACCAATGGCTAATAAAGACATAAGAAGCTGTTTTTAAAACTCTGGATGTGAATATTCTTGCTGTTGCATTGGAGAATTCACATCTGACTTACGAAAGGTCCATAAATAAACCAGAGGGAAGAAGACTCAAGCTTGGCAACACTGAGGGTTGCAAGAGAAGCCTCATTTCACATACACATTTACATAATTGTATATCAAGAAATGAAATAACACAACTCCAGCATTATTTTCCTGTGAGGAGAGACCATTTTTCTAGTTATCAGTGATGCTTCTACTATGTGCATTTGTGGTTGCATTATGGTAGCACTCAGAGCAGTGACTCTCAGTTGTGACTGACTCAGGAGGCACGTGAACTGTCAACCTTACTGACAGAACCACAACAATGTGGACTGCCACCAGGTGAACTAGGGCAAACACATACCAGTTCAGAAGAAAAAACTAGCAATTTGCATAGTATGTTGCATTACTCAGGACTGTAGCAAGGACACACTCTATGCATGCAGCTAAAACAAAATACTTCAATAACATTTTCTGCAAAGAGCTGATGATGATAAGTTGAAGTGGTACTTTTGGCTTGGAAGCTGCAGTCTGTCACTGATAGAGGCCTGAGCCCCACTGGGAAAGGCCATGGACCATTGTCTGGGTGGGGGAAAGACATTCCTCTCCTGAAGATTTTACATGCATCTAAACCCAGTGATTGCCAAAGGGTGTGCTGTAGTACACTAGTGTTTTGTGGAAGTGGCAAAAGTGTGCCATGAAAAATAAAATTTTATCTATTGGTATCAGATCTGGCCCATGAAGACATATTATCTTGCCTGTGGGGCTCCTCATGGGTTTGGAAATTCAGTGGTGGGGGAGCAGTGGCAAGGAATACTGCCACCCCTCACCCACCACCAAATTTCCAAACCCCAAGTGGTGAGAACAGGTGCTGGTCATTCCAGCTCCATACAGCAGGATTGGGTTCATAGACAGGATCTGGTCCACAAACCAACCCAGCACTGCTTATCTGGCCCATGGGGACAAAAGATTGGGTATCACTGAGTAATGCATACACACCTGTATGGGTATATAATCACACACGCCCCCAACCCTTTTTGGGTATAACAGTGCAGTGTGCCACCAATTTTAATCCAGAAAAAGTGCGTCCCACTTTGGGAAACACTGATCTAATTTATTAATCTTTAATACTTGTCACCTATATGTTGTGGGAATCTACCATATTGGGTAAATAAATACTGTGTTGGAAGAGTTTGCCATGTAAATACTTGGTGGATTGGCATGGATGCATTAGAAGTATGCAAGGAAACAGATCAGACAGCAATAAAGGTTCTGTTAGCTCAGTCCCTTGTCACTGAAGCCCAGAAGCCTATTCAGTGGCTTAGCCTTCCCAGGCCCCATTTTAGGCTTTTTTGAACCATGCCCAGGCCCCAGACTGCACTGTACCCATGAGCTGAAGCCATCCTTTGACTGGCCAGGTGATCGTATTCAAATCAGATGGATTAAACTGCAACTGTATCAATGAAGTGTATTAACAGCAGCAATGTTGCCTTGAACTGGCTACTGGAAAAAAAAACCTGCTCAGGTTTGTTATCTAGAAATGATATTGCAGAAAAGTAGCAGAAATTTCCCTTAAAATCAACAGTGGAAGGGTGTTTGTGCCCGAAAGCTTGCAAAGAACAATTTTTCCAACTATTTAGTTGGTCTAATAAAAGATATCACATCTACCCAAAAAAACTTCTGCAGCAAGGAACACTTTATTCTGGAGCTGAAGGCTGTAAAGTGTGGAATGCCCATGGAAAGATAATGGTGCTAATTGTCAAACTCTAGGGGGCTGTTAATTTATTACAATATATTTGCATATTCATGTATTTTTCTGTCTTCTATGCTCTACTCAGCAAGCAGAAAACACCAGAGTGATAACAGATCAGCTACTGGCAGCAGAAGGCTTGTGTTCAGTTTCTGAATTAGAATTCAGGAGACTGGGCTTTAGTTTCCAGCTCTGCCATAGATTTCTTACGTGGATTTGAACAAATTGCTTAATCTCTCTGTGCCTCAGATCTCCATCTGGGAAATGGGGTTATAATTCTCCCCCCTCCTCCTCCAGCTACTTCTGTTTTGTCTATACAGACTGTAAACTCCTGCAAGCAGACTCTCTCCTTTCACACAGATGTACAGTACATACCACAATGGAGCCATGATCACCCTTGGAGTTTCTAGGCACTGCTAAAATGGAAAAAATAGGGTCAAAAGGGTCATCAAGTCCAATCCCATTGTTATTCCTAGAGCAGTGGGGGCAAACCTTTTCGAGAGATGCACGAAAGTGCTACTGTGCTCCCTTTCCCCAGCCTGATCTGCTGCTCTGTTTTCTGCTACCACCCCTTTACTCCCTGCCTGCTCTGCTTTTTGCTCCTGGCCCTGTGCTCCCTACCCAATCCACTGCTTTGCTTTCTGCTCCCTCTTCTATCTGTGCTGCTTGCTCCCCCCTGATCTCCCACATGCCATCCACAGAGGCTGCCCATGCCACTTACAGTACCTGTGCCACAGGTTGGCCACCCCTTTCCTAAAGTATCCTAGACTAAGAACATAAGACTTGCCATTGAATGGGGCAGACCATCAGTTCATCTTGCCCAGTCTCTTGTGTCACACAGTTCAGTGTCTACTTCTGATGCCCTAGTTATTAACCTACAACCTCACTCTCATTCCCATTTTCTTTTTGGTTGTCCCACACATTTAGCTGATACATCCTCAGTGGCCTCTCTTAAGGGAGGCTTATAGTTCCCCATGATGGGCCCAGTCCCATGACCAAATGGCACATCATATAGGCCTGTGTCACCCAGTGGCAGAGTGGATGCTGCAAGGGAGAGTGAACTGGGTATGACCCTGTTTTACTCCATTGTTGGGTATGACCCTGTTGTTTCTTTCCCACTTGCAGCCTCCAGTATTTAAAGTCCAGGGAGCTCTGATTCAGAGGCTATGGCCCTAACTCCCATGCTCAATATCTACTGATGCTCTTTTCCTCCAAGAATGTGTCCCATCCCTTTTTGAATCTGGCTAAGCCTCTAGCTTTCACCACACCTGGTGGCAAGGAGCTCCACTGATGCCTATGCAAGCTCAGCTTGCGAGCCTGCAGTGAAGGAGATCCCACACCTCCCTTACGTCAGGGTTTCTCAGCCTGGGGTTTGTGACCCAAAAGTGAGCTGCAAGAATATATGAAAGAGTTGTGAACAAACTTTAAAAATGGATTCTCCCTTAAAGCAGAAAAATGTGGGAAACTGTGGCTTTTCCCTTGCAAGCTGGCAGATTTCCAGCCTGCTAGGACCCCCCCTAACCCACACCCTGCTCCCTGGCCCCAAACACCCAGCACATGTCCAAACACTTGGGGGGGGGGGGCGCAGTGGGTCGGGAATGAGGGGCACTGGACAGGTCATTGCTGTTTACAAATGAGTCCTGGTACAAAAAAAGGTTGAGGGCCACTGCTCCAGGCAGGTCCTGCCAGTCCTAGGTGCCAGTGTTCACACCAGCCCACACAGGCCCTGTCGTTGCAGCAGCTGTTGCTTTCTACAGCAGTGGCTCCTCTCCAGGAAGGTGCACCTGGCTCTTTTATTTTGGAGCATCTTTCTTTCTTTTTAAAGGGGGCGGGGGGGGGGGCGGGAAGAGAAAGATATGCTGCTGGGGGAATGAGTCCTCTCTCTCCCATGCACCAGCCCCTCCTCAAGCTGCCAGACAGGGCTGCGAGCCTCCCAACCCTAGCCTGCTCCTTGGAGAGAGGCTCATCATTTATTCATAGCTCCCTCCTTCCTGCCTCTCTCCTTCTGTCGCGCAAACTGGAGCCACCCCCCACCCCCCCTTCCTAGAGAAACCCAGTTGCTCATCAAATCCCAGCCTCCCAGGAGCAGCTCTGGTGGGAGGCGGTGGTAAGTTGCGAGCGCTGCAGGGGAGAGGGATGCGAGGCCGGGAGGGGCCAGGCGATGCCCAGGGCTTGGGGGAAGTAACGCGGAGCCGGCTGCAGCCGCCAGGTGAGGTGTGTGCGGGGAGCCGCGGACGGGCCGCCCGCCCGCATCGCCGCAGCCCCGAGCAGGCGGCGGCCGAGGGACAAAGCCCGCGGGGGGAGGGGGCAGCCCGGGG
>NW_017728947.1:48213789-48220000 GCF_001723895.1 Crocodylus porosus | reverse complement strand
CCCCGCTGCTGCACCTGGACCTGTACAACTTCGACTGCCCGGCGGCCGAGGGCAGCCGCTACGTGCTGACCAGCCCGCGCTCGCTGGAGGCCTGCGCCCGCTGCGCCGTCAAGCCCGTGGAGCTGCTGCCCCGGCCCCTGGGCGAGCTGGTGCGGGAGGCCCCGGGCCGCTCCATGCGGGTGGCCGCCGGCCTGTACGAGGCCTACGAGCTGGAGAGGCAGAGGAAGCTGCGGCAGTGCCGGGAGGAAAGAGAAAGGATTATCCGCGAGGAGAAGCGCAGGATTTTCACCCCCCTGGCCAGCGGCAGCCTGCCCTCCTCTCCTGCCTCCCGCCTGGCCTTCAAAGCCCCCCCAGATGGCACCTGCTCACCAGCCCCGCAGGCAGGGGCAGGGGTAGAGGCGGGGGCCAGCGCCGGGACCACCCCCACAGGGACCAAGACCAAGACCAAGACCAAGAGCCACTCCCTGGACTCCCTGCAAAAGAGGAGAGAGGGTTTCTCAGCCAAAACTTCCTCCGATTCAGGGGCGTCCTCCTGCTACAGTGGGGAGAGCCCTGGGGACAAATGGGCCAAAAGCATCCCCAGGACTAGGACGGTGGCTGCCATGAGCTCCCTCGTGGGCCGGAGCTTCAGCCTGGGGGATCTGAGCCACTCCCCCCAGACCACCAAGAAGGTGGAGAAGATCGTCAAGGAGGTGAAGAGGAAGAAGGGTCTCAAGGAGGTGTCAGAGAGGGACAGGAAGATTGCGGCCTTGATGATTGCCAGGCACCAGGAAACCAGCCTCCTGAACGAGCAGAGGTACACGGCACATCTACAGTGGGACAGCCAGCGGCGGCGAGCAGAGCAGCGCAAGGAGGAGGAAGAGAAAGAGAAGCAGAGGGCGCTGCTGCAGTGCCACAAGATGTGGGAGTCCCAGGTGGAGAAGCGCCGGGGGAAGCTGAGCCAAGAGCACCAGGAGGCAACCCTGCTGAAGCAGCGGCAGTGCCTGATATATGAAGAGAGGTGGAAAGAGCAGGCCGAGAAGCAGGAGAAGATGAAGAGGGAGAAGCTGGAGAGGGCCAGCCGAGAAGACAAGCAGAAGAAGCTCCATCAGGAGCACAACCTCAAGTCTAAGGAGGAGGACAAGAAGGAGCACCTGGAGCGTGAGGAACAGCTCCTGCAGGAGAAGCTGTTCAGTGCTGCACAGAAGAAGTTGAGGAAGGAGCTGCAGCTGCAGAAGGAGAAGAAGCTGCTCCACCAAGCAGAGAAGGTGAAGCATGAGGCCTTGCTCAAGGAATTGGCTTGGCATGAGGCAGAGGAAAAGGAGATGCTAAAGGCTTCCCTGGAGATGAACCTGAACAAGGCCCAGGAGAACTATGAGCAGCTGGTAGAGAAGAGGAACCAGGACATGAAGGAGAAGGCCAAGCGGGGGGAGATGCAGTTCCAGAGAGCCAAATTATCAGCAGAGAGGAAAGAAAAGGAGCAGAAAGAGCACTTAGAGGCACTGGCCAGAGCCACAGAGAGGAAGCTCCAGCATGCTGCCCAGGTGGCTGAGGAGGTAGTTCAGCAGAAAGCCCGCAAGGTGGTCCAGAGCCGACTGGAGAAGGAAAAGGTACAGAAAATGAACAAGCAGAAAGTGGAGCAGTGTGAGAACTTGCGGCGCAGGGAGATCCTCCTCTCCATTGAGAAGAAGCTGGAGAGGAGTGAGCAGTTCTTCAGGGAGAAAAAAACTGTCCTGGAAAATGCCAGGTCTATTGCCCGGGCATCCTTCCACGTCCGGGAAAAGGTACGGGAGGAGACGAACACACGTACCTTTGACAAGATGGCCTTTGAGGCAGAGTTGCATGCCAGCCTGGATAAAAAATGAGAGGTCGTGTCTTTCTGTAGATGATGAGGAATGCATCACCTGGCACTCACCATAATGCAGTAGAAAGCTCTTTCATGTGGGAACACAATTTTATTTTTTTTAAATCCTGAGTTACTGTTTGTGGGGACCAGGGTACTGCACAAAAACCATGGCAGCTATTTCACGTACCTTTATAAATACAATTTTATTTTGGGGGTTGTTCTAGGAGACAGACCTCAGTTCTCTCTACCAGAAGAGAAACTATCCCATCTCCATCTGACACAAAGCCATGTACACAGATTAAAGGAAGAGCACGCACATTTACTCAATGAGGGCTGCAGTGGCAACTTGCCAGAAACCTGTAGGTTTCCTCTAATTTGCCTAAAAATAGAGTTGATTGCAGTCATCCTCATCTTTAATATGGAAATGCACAGAGTCAAGATTATAGGCCTAAGTGTAAGGCACCTCATTTTGATTTGAGTGGCTTTTCAGCTTGAAACAAGTCCTGTTTGCTTGAATCTGTTGTCTCCTCCACACTAATGATGAGAATGGCTCCTTTATAGAACTCTATCGGGTGCATCTGGTTCCTGGGTTGCACTTTATCCACTTCTGATATAAAATGCAGAAAGAAGGTGCCTATAATAAGATTTTTTTGACACCATGCAAGTAGATGCCATGATCAGAGCTGGGCAGATATTGCAAACTATAATTCACAACCACTAACTATAACACTAACCTTTGCTTTCATTGTCTTGACAACCCCTTTCACTCACCTTCCACAGACATTCAGAGAAAGCCATTGTTACAGAAAAGGGAATGTCATATATACAACTGCATTCCCAGGAGTATTTGCACTGGAAGTGATTGCCTGGATTTCTGGAGAGGTCTGTCTGTGTTGTGCACCTATCCAATCAGGGATCAACAATACCACCATGTGACAGGTGCCCAATCATACAGTTTTAAGAGCAGATGATGAACAACTACTAGAAGTAAATTGGTTAAATGTTCTCAAGTAATTCACAGATTTGAGTTATGTTTGTGCAGATCGAACAATTTCAGCTCAGGACCCAGCTTTTGAAATACTGCCTGCTCACACATCATTTCTAACAAAAAAATTAACAAGTAAATTATTTTCAGTGAATACATTACCCAGCTCTAATCATGACTTGCTACACAGGACACTGGTGCTAATGACTACTATGTCCTTTATGGCACATAAGACAACAGATGTACATTTTGGAACAAATTAATACTTGTTATTAATTTACTCAGGAGGGGATCATGGCATTCTTACAGCTCTATCAGTTACTGGATAGCATGGAATTAATCCTTCTGTTATTAATGAAGGAGGACTATTAAAAGCCTGCCCCAAACTCATGGAAAATATTGGATTTAGAGAACATTCTGCTGCACTTTGCTATATGTATTTTTCTCCCGGATTATTGTTATCAGAACACATCTGCATGAAAACAGAAATCTTTGCTAGACTGCTTCTAAGTTTATGGTATAACTAGCTGCTTCTTCCCTGCACTTCATGCCCCCCTGTGACATCATGCTGGGCTGCTATGGAAAAGGTGCTGATAGAAAGGTCACGCAAATAGAATATGCTCAGCTCAGATGAGGTGAAGCAGTGGGAGCAACAAAGATCCTGTGTTCATGCAAATGACTCTATACACAAAGCCAGGGGAAGAAAGATGGGAAATAGTATGTGAGAGATCCTATATGGAGTGCTTTTCAACATTTTACTTGAGGTGGCAGCCAATCTTTAAAAGTTTTTGAAGGAGGATGTAATGTTAATGGCAACACTAGCAGTAGCTCCAAGGCATGCAGACCCTGGAAACAGGATACAACCAGTGCTGGAAGCAAAAAAAGTCAGTTTTCCAGACTTTGATTTAATTTATTTAGCTTGGTGACTAATAAACAAGTTTGGTCCAGTGTAAACAGCAGGGGACTAAGAGTCAGAAGGCTTGGATTTTGTTCCCAGCTCTGCCAGTGACTTGACACTAAGCAGGTCATTTGGAGCTGATCCTTCTCCCACTGAAATGAGTAGCATTTGCCCAAAAGAAGCAGAACTGGGTTATAGCCTTGCTATGCCTCATTTGACCCTCTGGGGTAAATGGAGGCTAATGATACCACACTTTTTAAAGGCCACTGAGATCTTCAGACAAAAGGTGCTATAGAGGTGTGGAGTATTTAATATGTATTTATGAGTATTTATTTTGTCTGTATTTAGTTAGGCACTACAGGAAAACATACCTTTTAGGGATTGTGTTCACTTTTAGAAAGTACATCAGGCTACATCAAATAGCAAGAATATTCAAAACCATTGTTGGAGGATGGGGGGAGGAACAGTGCTGGACCCCTGCCCTCAGATAGGATCCTTTTGCCTTTGAACATTCCCAATGATTTGAATGGCTAATGGGCATTAACTTAAGGCAACTTTCATGGAATAATTCCCCTTTCTGTCATTTGTCCACTTAATTGTTATATTCAGCACCACTTGCTTTACTGTATAGGGAACTACTTTCAAATTTTTTAAACTAAAAAAATTTTTTATGTTGTATGTTTTCCAAATGATATTTCTCTCTCTCTGTACATATACACACTACATTTACTATATATATATGTAAGTACACACACATACTATATATCACATACGATATATATCAAACATATACCATATAATATTGTAAATGTAGTGGGTCTGACCAATGTCTATATAGGAGAATGTGTGGAATCTTTTAATTGATTTCATATGTTTTACATCAAGCCCAGAAAAGCAAATGTTAAGACATGCTGATGACACTGAAAGACACATTGACAATTTGGGGAGAGGCCTGAGAGCTGCTCCTCAGGTCTGCTCCCGCTTCTGTTGCTTTCAATGAGAATTTTACAACTGACTTAATTGGAAACAGAATTAGACTCCTGAATGTGTGTAACATATATTTATATTTGTTATTGTATTTTCAGTACTGAAGTGCAGTTATCAGAAAACCAAGAGCCCCCAAATGCAACGCTCCATCTGGCTGCTCAGAATAAGTTTGAAAACCTGAAAACCAGGAGCTGTAATTTTTTATTTTTTAATAGAGCACACATTTTTCCTTCTTACGAAGCAAAATGCAGATAACACTTTAGCCATACCAGGAAAGAAGGTAATCTCTTCTGGTTCTTCAGAAGGACTGTTAAGCACAACTGCATCTTGAGCTATTCATTATTTTCATTAATCCAAATATTTTGTCATTAGACTTACACTTATATGCTGTGTAAGAACCACTGCACAATATAAAAAGTTGCACTTAAAACACCATCAGGATGTATCTATCCAGATCTGTAGTCAGATCCACACTTCACATTGACCCCTGTATCTGCTGGGCTGACTCTACGCCCAGATCTAAGTACCCTTCAACTATGCGAAGGTTCAAATCCAGATTCAGTCTTCGAGACTTCAGCTGATGACCACTTCATTGATAGTTACTATATTCTTGCTTGATCTGGTTAGAATTTGCCAACTGTGACTGCCTGAAAAGTTATTTGAATATTAGATGTCAATACTACGATAAAAGACTACGGTATCCTTTGGATGTACAAAGCAGAATTCTATGACCCTATCCTACTGTTCTTTCTCAGGTAAAACTCTCATTGATCTAAACTGGAGTTTTGCTTGATTAAGACAAAATGATCAAGACTAAGGGTGCTCAGCCCCTGGCCTGTGTACCAGATTTGGCCTCCCTGTACCAGGTCATCCAGCCCACGGGACTCCCTACAGGTATGTGGGGAACTCCATAAGCCATGGCCCTGCATGCTAGATTGGGTGCACAGGACAGTGTGCAGGGCTGGGTGGCAGTGCGTGGCCCTGATCCTGGAACATGGGGCCAAGCAGATGTGACACAAGGCCTTGCAGCCCTGGTCTTGGCATGTAGTGTCTGATCCATTCATATGGCCCATAGGGCCAAAACACTGAGCAGCACTGATCAAGACCATAACAATGGAAGAAGAGATTCTGCCCCCGCCCTTGCCCTTCCCCACCCACATTGTGTATGAGATAAAAAAGACATTATAAAAATTAAGGTTCACACACTTATATGCTTTTCTATTGCAAAGCTATTAGACAAAGCCATATTGTTAGCCAGAATTCTCTGTTTGGTTCTATAATACAGTTCTTTTATTCCACAGTGCACCTTTGCATTCACGCCACGGGAAGTTATTCCTTATGGGATAACTTGGAGATTATACCATAGAATGAAAGCAGAGTCTGCAACAAAGATATCTGCATGACAGATCCAAGAGGAGGAATTGTTCATTGGGTATGCTACATGGCTGGAGTACTGTGTCCAATTTTGGGCTCCACAATTCATAAAGGATGTGGAGAAGCTTGAGAGAGTCCAGAG
>NW_017728947.1:48211667-48213518 GCF_001723895.1 Crocodylus porosus | reverse complement strand
ATAAGGAAGAATTTCTTTATTGTCCGAGCTCCCAAGGTCTGGAACAGCCTGCCATCGGAGGTGGCTCAAGCACCTACATTGAACACCTTCAAGAGTAAATTGGATGCTTATCTTGCTGGGATCCTATGACCCCAGCTGACTTCCTGGCCTTTGGGCGGGGGGCTGGACTTGATGATCTTCCGAGGTCCCTTCCAGCCCTAATGTCTATGAAATCTAGAAGGCCTGGACAGGATTGGGGAATTTAGGGAAAGCTTGCTTTCCAGGATCTGGGCACAGGTTTATTAACTCCTGTCTACAGACCTATGCTACCAGTCTTTATGTAATGCTTAAGAAAAATAATATGTCATCTCCCCTGTTGATCTGTTACCTGAGCTAGCTGAAGTATCTCTGCACAGCATTGTATTCAACCATGCAGACATACCAATTAGACCAGGTGACTGAGCACTACTGTACATAGGGGAAGACCTTCCTTCTTGACCCATGGCCAGTGATCACATCAAAGCCTTAATTTGATTTCCAGAGATTCTGCTTGCCTGTGAATTAATTGTTGCTGAATAAGAACAGAATTGTTATACTAGGATTTTATGGTGGTGCATGCAATAGTTTTACTTTTAAAAAAAGATGCCAATCTATGATGGGGAGAGAATATGCCTAAATAACAAAATGAACTTCAGAGTCCCCCACATGCTTTTACTCTCGTTTCAGTAGGTAACACGGGCCAGAATTGTTTGCAGACAGCAGGAACACCTCAGCTGACTCCACGGCCCTTAATGCTAGAAGCCATATGGAATATGGATGGGCTCTGAAAGGGACTGAGTGCCATGAGTAATGTAGTCGGGGGGGGGGGGGAACGAGGGCATCAGTCCCAGGCATTAAGTTGCAGGACAGTGGTGCAAAAAAAGCAGCTACTGTACCACTGGTCCAGCTGCTGCCACCAGTGGCCCAGCCACTGACGTGACCCTGTGTGCCATTGCCACCACCCAAGGGTGTAGAAGTGCTCAGGTTCGCCTCTGCATGCTCTTATCAGCTGCGGCTCAAGTTTACTATAATAAAACTGCAAAGTGTTTCAAGGATTTGCTGAAGTGGGACCCTCTGAAAAACCAACCCTGTATTTTATTTGGACCAGTTCACCCAGCTCTATGTAGTAAGGCTCTGAAACTAAATCTCAGGCCCAAACATGCCTCAGTTATGTATGTGTTCAAAATCCAAATCTAGAAGTGAATCTCTAGAAGTGTTGTCTCCTTTGTGTCAAGCCACTACAATCACTCATTTCTGACTTACTAACTCCTGTGGCATTTTGCCAGGGGAAGGACCTCCAGTTTGATCATTAATAATACAATAAACCTCAAGTCCTAACTGGTCTGTAACTCTGGGGTAACTCCAGGTCTGGGTTAGAGTTTGGCATCGTGAGTCCATTCCTAACAGCTGCTGTTCCTGCAAAATGTGAATGGGTTTATGGCAAATTCCAGGCCAGAAGGAGCTACCGATTGTTATGTAGTTTTGCATATATCTCCTGCCTCCACTCTATTTATATACTCTGTAGCAATCATCAGTGTCTCAGAGAATAATACTAACAATGTCATTCTAGTCTTACAGTGCTTCACATATCTGCCCACAGTAAATCTCACCACCTACCTGTATGGTAGGGGAGCATTATTTTCCCCATTTTAAGATCTGGAAACTGAAGCAGAGAGAAATTAAATTACTTGCCCAAGGTTATGTCAGGAATCAGTAGTAGAGCTGAGATCACCAGCTGGGCATACGCTGACTCATTCCTCTTATAGTTTCACAGTAGCTAGAGTCAGGAGGGACTTGAACAGATCATCTAGCCTGACCCCCTGCCACAGGCAG
>NW_017728947.1:48164570-48210937 GCF_001723895.1 Crocodylus porosus | reverse complement strand
TGTAGGCATCAGTGCCACAGTTGCTTAATTTATTAATGAGGATGGGGTGAGAGACAGTGTCAAAGGCCTTCTTAAAGTCTAGAAAGACTACATCCATGGTGATACCATCATCCAAGGATTTAGTTACTTGGTCATAAAAGGCAATCAGGTTAGTGAGGCAGGATCTGCCTTTGATGAACCCATGCTGATTGCTCTGAGCATGATCTCCCCTGCTGGCCCCCCACAGATGTGCTCCTTGATGATTCTCTCCAAAATCTTCCCGAACACCAAGGTGAGGCTTACAGGCCTATAGTTACTTGGGTCCTTCTTCCTCCCCTTCTTGAAAATTGGGACCACAATAGCCAGTTTCCAATCCCCTGGCACCTGGCCAGATGACCACAAATGCTCATACAGCTGAGCCAAGGGCTCCGCAATGACCCCTACCAGCTCCCTCAACACCCTTGGGTGGAGGGCATCTGGATCTGCAGATTTAAAAATGTCTAGCCCTTCCAGAAGATCCCTAACTACATCTGCACTGACTGAAGGCCTGACAGAGCTATCCCCAAGACTGTCCCTACCTTTGGTAGGTTGGATAGCCCGGTCCCTGTTCAAGAAAACAGAGGCAAAGAAACTGTTAAAAATATCAGCTTTTTTGTCTGGCATAGCCACAAGGTTACCATTTGCATCTTGCAGGGGCCCTGCATTGCCTGGTGCCCTCTTCTTGCTCCCAATGTACTTGCAAGAGGACTTGTTGTTGCCCTTAATCCTGGATGGTAGCCTGAGTTCCATCTCTGCCTTGGCCTTCCTAATAGCCCTCCTTCGCTCATGGGCCGAGGAGGAGTACTCCTTCTTGGTGATGGCTCCTCCCTTCCCTTGGTGATGGCTCCTCCCTTCCATTGGTTGCATGCCCCCCTTTTGGTCCTCAGGCATTGCTGAATGCCCTTGCATTCAGCAAGGGCACCCCCCCAAGGGGGTTTCTGAGCACTGTTACCCCCCTTGCTTCTCTCATGGACTATTATCCTTTGGGCCTGGAGGACTGCCCCCTTAAGGTATGACCATCCCTCATGGACTTCCATCTCCTCTACCTTCTGGGCCCTCAGCGCCTCCCCCACTAGTCTCCTAAGCTCATTGAAGTTGGCCCTTCTGAAGTCAAAGGCTTTGGCCCTTGATGCCCTGTGTTGGATAATGAAATCCAGCAGGTGTTGATTGCTATTGCCCAGGTGGTCAAGGACCTGCAGTCCCCTCACCATGTCATCCCCCGTGGCCAGGACCAGGTCCAGCAAGGCGTTACCCCTAGTGGGGCTGTGCACTTCCTGGATAAGGTGAAGGCCCTGGAAAACAGTCAGGAACCTACGTGAGCAGTCAGACCTGGCTGTCTGCTCCTCCCAGCAAATGTCTAGGTAGTTTAGGTCACCCATGACAAAAAAATAACATCCCTTGACCTAAGCGCCTCCATAAGCTGACTGGAGAAGTCCTGGTCCAGCTTTTCCCCCTGGTTTGGTGGTCTGTAGTAGACACCCACTGTAAGGTCTCTTTCACCACGCTCCCCTTGTAGTTTGACCCATAGTGTCTCTGCCCAACCCTCCCCTAACTTGAAGTTAATCCTTGGTGATGGAAGGTGCTCTTTGACATGGAGTGCAACCCCCACACCTTTCTTCTCTGGCCTGTCTCTTCTATATAGGGTGTATCCCTGAATGCCCACTGCCCAGTCATAGGTAGGGTCCCACCAGGTTTCTGTGAGCCCTACTAAGTCTGGGTTCTTACTCGTGATCAGGAGGCACAGTTCCTCCTGTTTACTCCCTATACTATGAGCATTAGTGTAGAGGCACCTGAGGCCTCCTGAGGGTGCGTGTGCCTCCCTCCCATTCTCGGGACAGTTGTGGCCCCTGCTTCCCAGACGTTGTTGCTTACCTGAGCTTCCCTTCTTCATTGTAAAGGAGATCATTTCAGCAGCAGTTCTAAGCTTTGCTCTCCAGGGGGTTCTGATGTGGAGAATCACGTTTAGAGCAAAATGCCAGCTTTCACTCTCCTGCACTATGCTCAAGACCTTTGGGCCTGTAAGTTTTCACCTTTGTTGTGTACAGGACCTTAAGATGCAGTTGCATTGGCAAGGCTCCATGAGGCCAGGTCTAGAGTTGCAGGGTAGCTGCCCGTCAGGAGTGAGATACATTGGCAGAGTCACTGGGGAGCAATGAACTGAAATAACAAAAATAGGGTTCAATTCATCCTAGAAGTAAGTGTACAGAAGTCACTGGAGTTAAACCAGGAGTTAACGTGGTTTACACCAGTGGTGCACAACCTCCTGCCCATGGGTCAAATGTGGCCCATGGAGCTGTGTCATTTAGTCTGCTGGGCAGTAGGGGAGCCGTAGCAACATTAATTACCATTCCCTTGCTGCCAGATTTCCAGATACATGCAGAGCTTGGCAGGCTGGATATGATGGCCCTGCCCCAGTGCATAGGCTTGCTCCATGCTGGATCCAGCGGGATCGATCTGGCATGCAGCTGGATCCAGGTGCATGCAGCTGGGCCAGTATATAGCTGGATGTGGGTGCATGGGGTTGGGCCAGTGCATGAGGCTGGATCCAGGCTCATGGGATTGACTGGTATACAGCCAGATCCAATGCATGGGATCAGGCTGGCATGCAGGATTGTACCTGTGGACCAACTCCACATGCTGACCCTGTGTGAAATATGGTCACTCATTTAGCCTGAAGGATTGGAAGTTTACGTGCCACTAGTTTACGCTGTCTAACCTCTGCTGTGTTTCTGATAATCCTTTTGAATCACTGACTTAGATCTTTTATCTGATGGATAAAATCCCCAGGAGCCTTAGGATGCCTCATTTTCTAAACCCGGAGACCTATCCATACAGTGGGATGGGAGGATCATGTAATTGCTTGTATTTTTAGGTACAGCCATGGCCATGGGTTTGTCAATATTGTGTGCTGTACAGTTTCCCTGGATGTTTACAAAAGGAAAGTGCTTCTGCTTGAACAGTTTCAGCTCAGCTGAAATGGGGAGGAGAGACCAGCATACAGCTGCTTTCTATAGCATTGAGCCAAAATGCAGAGAAGGGCAGGAGGAGCTAGCAGGGGAGTGAAGACATTAGATGCTAGTGGAAAAGGTGGGAACATTTTATTCTTTTTTGGAGGCGAGAAGAAGGGAGGGCTGGCATGGGGGTTTGTTTCTCTTCATCCTTAATCAATACCAAGGGAGGCCTCACTTGTTAGAATGGGCTTAAATTATTTATCTGAGAAGGAGAGGAGGGGCTTGAATTTCTGATGTCAGCTTCAGCAGGGACCATAGAACCATAGGGCTGGATGTCCTTGTGAAATCAACTCTCGTCCAACCCTCTGCTCCGAGTCAAGATAAATGTGCCCAGGTCATCCTCACCAGCATTTGCCTTGCCTGTTCGTAAACCTGACCCTGGAGAAGGAGAGTCTACATTTTCCCTAGGTTGTCATTCCGTGTGCTTAACTTTCCTCAATCCTCTTTATTCAAAACTATCGCTATGATTTGCAGGTTTTCCGCTCAGAAATACCCATTCTGAATGAATGCAGCGTCTCAATTTGAATTCTTGCATATTTACACTGCAAAAACCCACCATTTCCTCAAAGTGAGATTAATGATACGATAAACAAGATCACTCATAACAAAAACTACTGTTGATTAGAGCTTTTTTTTGGATTTGAACTAAAAAAAAAAGTCCCTTAAAGATTCCTGTTCTCAAACCAAGTCGGCCATTTGGCAGGAAGCTCAGTATTAACGGATAAGCCAGTGGTACGGCCAATGTACCTAAAACCCAATCCCAACAGTGTCAGTATTCCTCTCCCTTTTAATCAGGAGTGAATTTTGTTTCTCCAGATTAAATCAGTTCACTCTATAAACTACATCCTTTTCCCAGGCATCCCCTGCAAGAGCCTTTCTATTCTTCTTTAGTGCTCCCTGAGCCCAGGCTGGTTTTATGTCCCAGCACACCTGATTCAGAATCAAACTTCTAGTGTCTGACCCCAGGACTCATTTCTTGCACCTGGAGAGGTGGGCCAAACTGAACACGGTATACTTGATCCCCAGTCATTGCTTCCCCTGTGACAGCCACTTTGTCTTCATCTTCATGAGTGCTTAATGCACAGTTCACTGTGAAAAATCCATCACAACTATGATCAAGTCAGCACTTTAGTCCTTTGACTAAAAGTCAGATTAAAAGTCTACAAATGAATTAGAGCCTGGTAGGATAGTGAAGCAACATTGTTGTTTGGGTTTGTTTTTTTAAATAGCAGCACAGTGTGTTAGCATTATTACCTAGCATTTACCCGCATTCCCAGGAAGTATATAATGGATGTGTTCCAGCCATCGCACCAGGAGATGCATAATTTTATTCCCTCAAGAATACAAATAATAAGAACTTGTCTGTGGTGCTAAGCGAGGGAGGAACACAAGTCCTACAATGTTAACTCTTTAGGATATCTTGGCCCTAACAAGAGGCCTGATAAAAGCTCTCTGAAGTCAGTGGGAGACTAAGGGAATGGCAGACCTGAGAGCTTCAGTTCAGGGACAAAAAAAATCCTGAGGCCTGATTTGTGTCCAGACCAGCAGAGTCTGTATGTTTTATTATGGAAAAGAATGGCTTTACAGCACATGGATGTCTAACGCTGCACATGTAGGATTAAAGCCCACAAAGAGTCCTGCAATGAACTTGGAGAGATGACCTTTCCAACCCTAAAGGGGATGGACACAAAACTATGATATGGTTAAGTCCTGGTGTTAAATTCAGTGCTTTATGCAGCACTTACATGAGTGGCTGATATTTACCTGTGCTTGCTGTGAAGTAAAGTCTGCGCTGTGCATGATTATGTGCAGGAAGTGCCACTCCATGGGTCACAAAGCTTCTTGGATGCTGCAAATTCTAGGCTGGGTTCTGGGCAAATGGGGCAGTATCTTGTTACTTAGGCTTTCTGTGGTCTGCACAGAACCTGCACATGCTTCGCCCCTCAGAATAGCAGAGCAGGTTCCCTGAGGTTCTGCCACAGGTTCCTGAACTCTGAAGCCACTCCTGAGCAGGGAAACATCTTTCAGAACCTGATGGAATCTGCAAACCTGTCTCTTAAAGAAATAGTGTGCTGAACTACAGGTTTCTTGTAATCACTGCATGGTCTCATTAAATCTGCAAGTGTCTCTCTGTAAAGACATAATGGAAGTGCCATGCAATTCATCCAGGATCTGACAAAAATCTACAGGTCCTTGTCTTTAGAGAAACTGGACTTTAATGTAGAGACTAAGACACACCTACAGGATCTCACTGAATCTTTAGGCTCCCCCACCTCCCCTTATTTAGCTAGCAGCTTTCCATGTTTTCTCAGTACCTGTTATATAAGGTGACTTATCAGTACTGCTCTGAATCCTCTCCATGACAACACACTGTGATGCTCCAAGTATAAGGCATTTTGCTGCCTGCTGCATGCAAAGAAGCCTTGTTGGAAAAGCAGTACATTGGATGTAAGGGCATATTTAATAGCCTAACTCTTTTCACTAGAGAGCTGTAGTAGAAAGTAGTGAAGTGCATTCCAATAAAAATAAAAAGAATTACTTCATGTTAGAGAGAAAAATAAGCCACAAAGTGACAGGTTTAAATTACACTGGATGCATGTTGCAGTTTTAGCCAAGGACCAGAAAGTTACTGCACACAGAAGCTCCTTCACATTATCTTACACATAGTTCCATTCCATAACATATCACAACATTAATGAAGAGTTAGGGAGATGCTAAGAATCACAGATGAGAAGGGAGAACCATTTTCTCAAGGGGTCTGTGACATCATTGATGGAGAGCTGATTAGGTGGAGAAAGACGAGAGTGCTGAGAATCTCATACCAACATTGAGAAGAACAATGCTCCAGCACAGTGACGGGAGGGCAGGGGGCCAATCATTTTGGCAGGTGTGCCACAAATAAGTGCCTCACCCTCCCCAAGTGCCACTTGGATCTCCTTCCCCTACCCAGCCTGCTGCTCTGCCTTTCTGCTATTATGCTTTTTGCTCCCTGACCTATGGATTCCTGCCTGCTCTGCTTTCTGTCCTATCTGCCACATGCCCCACACAAAGGCTGGCCATGCATGCTGCAGATTGGCCAGCCTTGCTCTAGATAAGTGGTGAGAACAGGGAGGAATAGGTAGAGGCAAGATCCATTAGGCTGGTTGGAACAAGGCCATGTAGGACTTAGGGTGATTTTGAACTTTAAATAAAACTTGCTACAAGGTCTGCACAAGACTGGAATGCTAGTTAAGCAGCACAGGGTTGCAGTTGCTCCCTTGGGGGTTTAGGTGACTGGCTGATATATTCTTTTTGAAGTGGGGGGGTTATGTTTAATTCCCAGGCTTGCAGTGATAGCAGACTGCCGTGGGGACCTCTGAGCTTCATAACCAGAGGTTTTCTACCACCCTCCCTGTTCCCTTCCAGCGTAAGCATACATTCTCAGATGTATAGCACCCCATGACGCAGGCTCGCCCTCCTGCTCCTCCTTATTCAAGTCAGTTTTAAACCAAGTTTTAGCTCCCATTGATCTGCTTCCTTTCAACTCCTCTTCACAAGCCTTCTGGTGTTTACCTCTAAAACAGTGAAATACCAGTGCAATACTCTTGTTCATTTGCACTGACAGGGGAGGAGAGAAAGCTCTATATGAGCCTTTCCTTAAGATAACTGCAGGTGGCTATGAAGACAGAGGGTTCACTCCAGCTTGTAAAACTTTGGACCTGAATTGCCCAAGTTTCAATGGAATTTGCATCTAGACCTATTACAGAAATCAAATCAGAGTCTGCAACTGACTGGTAATTTGAAGTAATCTGGAACTTTGGGTTGTGCCCATTTCTAGTTACAAGTCACCCTATAAGAGCCTCTGCACCCCAAAAGGAGGCCATCTATAAGCATCTCTCAAGTCTTGACCAAATGATGATCTGTAATTTTTAATTCATTTTCAGAAAAGTAAAATGCCCAAGGAATTTAGAAAGGGGCCTTCAGGACCACTGAGCTGCACGTGCAATGCTGTTCTGCACAAGCAGCATGCTACTTTTGTACAAGCCACACTCCTGCTGAGGCCAAAGGCCCTGTTCTAACCTTGCGTCCTTTATGAAGACCAGGATAGAGGTTAGAGGGAAACTGCACAGACTCTCATGGCTTTCTGTTCTGGGATAAATGAGCAAAATCAAACCTGGCCCAGAGTAAAGGCTTTGGCTCTTCCAGGTGAAACCTATCCTTCTCATTCTTCCTTTTGCGCTTCTCATTTCCATGCCTCTGCTAGACTTTCCAAGCTTCCTAACAGGAGCCACTTTCCAGACACCTTACAATGGCCAATGTCAGCCAGAAGAGCTAATGGGAGTCACACTGGTTGTCTGAAGTCCTTCCATCTCCAATAGGGATGGTGTGCATTAAGGCCCTGCACTGCCTCCAGTCTGTGCAAGTCAGCAAACTCCTGCCCTGAGAGTGGCTACAAGACATATGGCCCTGCTGTCCTAGTGCTCACTCTAGTGATCTTATTTCTAAGGTGCCTATCTCATTGATATATGTACTGTATAAGGCATGTGGAAGCTGATTATAATAGGTAATCACAGGGCCATCTTATCCATATTTATTGAGAAGGCTAATTTTAGTGAGACAGTGAAAAGGAATACAAGATTTGGGATTTGTCTTACTGCTCTTTCTCCTGCTGCTACTGATTTTGCACTGGGGTTGAAAACCCATGACTTGCACACAGGACCACAGGAAAGCAGAGCTGGAAGAGACCTCATATGGTCATCTACTCCAGCCCCCTACTCAAGCCAGGATCATACCTGACTAATCATCCTAGTCACCTGATTAACCATCCTAGTCAAATGTCCTATTAATTTATTCTTATTACTTTGGTGTGAAATATGGGAATCTCTCAGGCCCAAACAAGTCTGTATCATAACTCAGATTCAGTGACCAGGCCATTTAGCTAGATGTAAGTTTAGCTATAGCCACACACACAGATGCTTCAGGTAAGCAGAGTGAGAACTGCCATGTTGCTCTTCAAAACCTGAAGTGGTGCCACAGCTATACAGGACCCTGCAGCTCTCATTCTTTTCATGAATACCAGGGAGCTAAACAGGAAAAGATGTATAGGACAGGGAAGGAGAGGAGAATAACGCTAAGTTTAAATCCAGAAAAGTAGGAAACAAGCCACTCAAAAATATAATCACCCCATGAGTAAGCATCACTAGTGCCAGATATGCTTTGTGGTTCCAAAGTGAAAGCCCCATGAGGTGGTCATACATTCAAGAGACCTCCATTATATAACAGCTAATAAGATTAGTGTTCATGGAAACCATTTTTAGGAAAAAAAGAACCATCCATAGCACTTTTACCATACCATTCTGCAGAGATGTCAACAAATTTTAGTACACCGGTAACATTTTGAAAGGACAACTGCTATAGAACTAACATCTCTAGCATCCCACCAGCCTAAGGTTACATCCTGACTGATCATAGTGAAGCCTTTCTAATCTGTAATAAGATCCGTATGCTGTACATAAAGGCATAATGTAATTTCTGTATATATATATATAAAAAAACCTTTCTAATTAAATTTCATGTTGAACTTTTGTGTACATGTTCAGGTGTTTTGCCCATCATTTGAGCTATTGGGTATAGTGGTCACTCAGCTGGAAATACATGAAGGCTGGGCTTGGGTTCTTTATGTCTTTTCCTGGAGAAATCTGAGTCTGAATCTACATTCTAGTTACAAACAAAGTGAGTTCCTTATACACCACCCCAGTCATTAATTCCGGTTCATATTGGTCACGAAATAATCACTAAATAATCACTAGCCACTGCGTATGATTAACGTCTCTGTATTGACCACTACTCTGAAATACCTGGAGCATGGTAGGTTCGAATGAAGGGGCCCCTTCCAACTCTGTGATCCTGAGGTCGGGGTAGTGGGACATTGGCAGAGTTGTATAGGAGGGTAGAACTGCAATAGCAATCAGTGACAACTGAGTGATGAATGAAAGAAGAGGAAGTCTGAATTGGCTTGACTTATCTAGTGATATTGGTTCCTTACTATAGAGCGCACAACAATTCAAACAGATCATTAGTCTTGAAAAGATCAGGGTTCAGATCTTACTCTATGGTATAAGAGCCTGTGTAACGGGAATTGTAGCTCTTCCTTCTTTTGCCAGGAAGGACACTGGAGCACGTTGGTCCAAATCATGGACTTGACTAGGGGCCAAGATCTGACTTTACATTCTCCATTTTCCCTTCAAGTTTCCAGCTTCAGTGGACAGCAGACCTACAATCCCAGTAGAAGCCCTGCTTGGCACTAGTTTGGCAAGCTACAAAATCCCTCTCTATAGCAGGAACTTGCAGAAAGAGCAGGTCTTGAGCATGGTGGCTTGTCCTCTACTCTGGGGAGAGGACTGAGGGACACACAACTTCCTATGTCTACTCGAAAAGTGCAGTAAAAAGGAGACTCGAGTCCCAGGCCATTCCCTTGAGCAGCAGCCAAGTACCCACAGGTCCACAGACTGGGCTGGCAGGTGAAACTGAGCTCTTCAAGGACCCCTTAACCAGAGCCGGGCTCTGATCTACTTCCCTGGGAACTGTTCTGGCCCAAAGGGCAGAGCACAGGACAAGCAGGCACTAGACAGTTGTCCAGTGGCAGGAGTGTCAGCCTGCCAAGATGGAGGTCTTGGGTTCAAAAGTCAAAAGGCTGCTCTGCTCCTTTACCACTGTTCCCACCCCACCTTGGAATGAAAATTAAGGAGCACATTTTATGCCCAATATATTCCCCCTTCTTTCTGCCCAAGAGGTTAGCCTCTAGTTAGGAGGCATCAAGACCAAATTCAAGCCTCTTCACCTCTACATATGAGTAGAAGGACTCAAATAACAGAAAACATCTGCATGCGTGAACCCTGTCTGGCACACAGGACAAAGTCTTAGGGATAAGCCAAATCAGAGAGCTCAGACTGATTCCTGGAACCTAAAGGAGCTGTGTTGACAACCTAGGGTAGCAAAAGAACCAAGACCAATGTGGACCAACAGCAATCTTGAAAGCTCGCCCTGCAACTTCTTTCATTATCGCCTGCTCAGGTCAACACAATCTCTCATTGACTTTCAAGAACAATACATTCACAAGTAAAAAGGGGAAGGGTGGAAATAGAACCATAATATGGTTTTTATGTATGCTAGCTAGCATGGAGGATAAGTGTGCAGAGGGACTATTTGATTCCTGGTATCTTAAAACCTTCAAAATAACTGTGGCTGTTAGACTACATGGTTGCCTTCACTCTACAAAAGCATACCCAACTTATGCCATGGATATTTTCCAGGCAGCCACTAAATTAACTTAGGAGGATGGGCATATACAGTGACAGTTTCCAATGGGTGAATAAAGAATCTGATCCTCCGGTTTCAGCAGCCCCTGGAAATCACATACCAGAGGGATGTGGTTATCCACAGCAGGGGCTTAATCACTCAGCAAAGCGCTCATCCCTCGACCTAGAGGTCAAGAATTTATCCTCCTGCCAGATCAAACAGCCAGGGTTTGGAATATACAGGAAAGGGTAAGGCTGTCAGCGTCATCCAGCGATCTATAGGCTTATCACTGTCTCTGGAAGCACAATGCATAGCAATTTGCCATTAAAAATTCAATTTGGCTTTCCTCACCTGCCCTCACTACCCTCAGCTTCCTCAAATAGAAAATGAATGTCTCTCTCTCTTCTCCTTCCTCCCCCCCGGGAGTACCAGGCTCTGGCATCCAAGCATATTTGGCATTGGCAACGTGTTCTAAGGGGTAACATTATACAGATAAGACTTTTAATAGGCAGTGAGGAATTAACCATGCACCAAATTGTAACCAGAGAAGAGAATATTAAAAACAAAAGAAACACACAAGTCTAGAAACAAGAGTTTAAAGGGCAAAGGTCTGGTATGTATCTTCTGTAGGCAGGAGAAACTCATGTTCCCACATCGGCTAGCTATTAGGCCTTGCTGTTATATTTCTTGACATCAATTAGGGTGTAGGGCTCACCTGGGAAGTAGAACTGGATTCTTAAAGACACTTTACAGTAAATAGTGACAATACTCCTCAGAGATTTAAATATATAGAATTGAGCTCTGCAGTTGCTACCCAGCGAAGACTATGAGCATTCCAGGTCTGGAGGGGCAGACTCTTATTAAAAACCTAAGCACCTCTTAAATAACAATTATACAGTACATCTTCCAGCTGACAGCATTTTGGAAACCTCCATGAAGTTGTCACATCCTCTCGGTGAAACAGTGGTGTTGTATCTTTCACCCCATTTTACAGACAATGAAAATTGAGGCATGGAGCTAGTAAATGACCTTCCTGAAGGTCACAACACAAGCAACAGCAGAGCTGGGACCAGAACCCAGATCATTCTACTTCTCCATCTCCCCTGTGTTAGGCAGATGACCACCCTTTCATAATCTCCCATGTCTCTGCAGTCCATATTACGTCTACAGTTACGCAGTGTTAACTACTACTGAAGCCTCTATGCAACTTCCACTGAAATCAGCTGAAGTCAGAAACAGTGTTTCCACACAACTTGGCATGCAGAGTACAGTTTAGCTTTTCTTCCCCCAAAGAATATCAATGTTAATAACCAATATTCAAAACCAACATTTCAAAAGGCACCCAACTCTGTGTCACCATTTCCCTAACTATGAATGCCAGAAATTGCCATGCAGGGAGAGCCATCACTGGTTTAATGCTGCCCAGTAAAAAAAATTAAAAAATCAGGCAAATGAGATGGAAAGATGCAACACAAGAGAAGCAGCATTTATTTAAAAGCCTGAAATGTGCAAAGTGCCTGTACAGCAAATTCCACTTCCGTGATATGCTTTAAATAGTAATACAAAGGTTTAAATGTATTCAACTCAGCCACACAGAGGGCCAAATTCCCACCTGGTGTACTAACTGAAGTCAGCTACATCAACTGAAGATCAGACCCTAGAGCTGCAATAATTATGGCTGTTCTGCTACCAAACCCCCAGCCCAAATTTAACCAAGAATCAGAACTAAGTTACATCAGACATGCTACTTGTAAGGCAGAGAAAGTGCAGACTCCTTCACTCCCACTCCAACATGCCTGCAACACCTCATACTAGCTGATGCTAGAATCATAGAACTATTTCTCAAAGGACCTTTTTAAAATTAGTTAAGTCACAGATGCATTTGCAAATTCTCAGAAGAGTCCTGTTGTTTGCAAAGGGTAAGTGCTGCAATTCTGAGTAATGTGCACAGCATCATTCATACATGAGCAGACGTCTAGTCCCTGGATTAGGTGCAAAGTCAGTTCAACTGTAGCAAAGGAGCTACCACCAGAGGTATCCCCTCCAGTCTCCTGATACAACTCCAATAAGTAACACCAAAAACTGAGATACAAGAGGAGCTACACTTGTCTTTTTAAATGAGATGCTTCAGCTGTTCTCTTCAGGTTTCCCCTGGGCAGAGGTTTAATTGTAAACACTGTTAAGCATATCTTCCTTCTACTGTTCTTCAATTTCATCCTGTTTCTGTGCTTTTCAGAGCCAGTTGCTAATGTGGGAATGTATGTGACATATACCCTCTCTCTTCTTACCCCAGACATCTCCCTCCAAACACCTCCTGAATGCAACTACTCTCCCTTTTCACCCCACGTTTCAGCAGCTGCTGCTGATGCCACCATCTCTCCCCTTTCCTTTCCACACACAAAAATGCACATGCCCACATGTTCCAGGCCTCCATGAAGAAGACTCAAAGCACAGCTTTCCAAGACAGACATCTTCAACTGGAAGACAGTTGAGTAATTTAGTCTTGTCCACAGAAGGCAGGGATGCAAATGGAAAATTAAGGCTCGTCCTTTGGCTGGTATATTGGGGTACTTTGTATAAGATAAGGAAGTCTAGACTGCTGTAATAACAAGCTTGGATGGTCTCAGAGCAAAAAGGCATGAGGCATGATAAAGCAGGTCAGCCAGCTGTGTGTCATGAATGATTAGCCCCAAGTCAAAATAGGCTAGGTGGGTCCAGTCAAGGGGCTGAGAGCCCAGTAGGAAAGGAGAACCAAGGGAAACTGATAGGATCCAATGGCAAGTTCTGGAGCAGGGGAGGTAAATGCACAGGGGAAGGTCTCTGGGCTCCTGAAGAAGCTGAGAAAAGGCTGGGATGTATTGGGTATTTATTAAACTACTTTAGCATGCCTAAAGAAAAAAATACCCCCTGAAACCTAGGGCCTGAAGAGACTGTGGGGAGGGAGCAGGTAGTGTTAGTCCTCTTCGGCCTGAGAAAACAAGCTGGCAGGCTGACAGCCCAGTGTAGGTGACAGGGATATGACTGAGGTATTTACACAGAATAAGAGGATGTGCTGCCGGGCTGCAGGAGCTCTGAATGAGGTGAAGGTGCTATCTGCAAACAAAGGTCTTTTCTGTTGTGCCTGATTTCTTATGGGGACAATGAAGAGCTCCCTGCATGGAAAATTGAATGCTTCAGATTTTCCACTTGGTTACTCATCGCCTGGCTCCTCCTCCCTTCCCCACCTGCATTTCTCTCTGCACTGTGGGGAAAAGTGACATCAAATAAATTTCAATAGTGGTCTTAATTAAGAAAAAAATCTCTCCTTTAAGTGAATCTGGACAGGGGAGATGGGGAAACCTCATCTTCAAGAACTCTATTCCTCATAACCTGCCTGGGTTGTTTTTTTTTTTATGACTGTCCCATTCAATGTCACCTTCACAGTCACTGCGCCTATGGCCACAGCATCTGCATCACCTCCAGCCACTGTACAGTCCAAAATCCCAAGACTGTGTTCTCAGCCAGAGGGCTTAATAAAACCTGCAGAAACATGATGATCGGGCCTAAAGCCCAAGGGAAAAGAAATACCCAAATTACTGTATGCAGCATAGTGAAATCATACACTGCTCTGCAGTTCATATTTAGTCCCCTTTCCAAAAAGATGCTGAAGATTTCCTGTAGATCACTGCCCACACTTCATTGAACCCAGGACTTACTAGTCAGTGGTTAGGATTTTGCATGGTGTATACAGTGGAGCAAATTCCAGCAGTCTCCACTTAAAACAAGTAGGGGCAACCTGCTTAGGGCATAGCCCCAGTTTGAAGTGCTCTCTTGGGCTAGTGGATGAGTTAAGGATGCTTTGAGCCAAAACATGGTCTGACCAGTGTATACACACAATTAGTCTACTATGCACATGCTTACACAATAAAACGATTCTGACCTCAAGACCTAGGCACTCTCTCACTACATGCAGCAACACTTACTCTAAAACCACTCCCAAGTGACTTCCAGCAAAACATGGATATATTCACAACACCCACTGCAGAAGCCATGTGAAATCATTGGCATTAAACTGCTGTCATCATTGAGGCACACCTGTTGCATTAAGGATAGGAATGAAAGAGACGTCAAGTCTCCAATGCTACTTTACACTCTGCATAATCCATTTCCCCTTCCCCTCTGACAAAAGGTATCTGATTGGGTTTGCCTACATAACTCAGTTACCCTGCCAGTTGCTCCTCCACACAGGGGTTAAGCCACCCCAGTTAGCTTCTCTGCTCGGTGAAGCCCCGGTAGTGCCCAGTGTAGGTCCTTCCCTTGCGAACAGCTTTGGTTTGCCTCTTTGTGGCTTCACCCCTTCCAGCAGATCTCAGCTATTTCAGTCATGCTTATTTATGCAAAATTTTGTATGATCCTGTCCTGCTTCTCCTAAGGAAGAATCCAGCCAATATTTCTCTGGGCAGCTTCGCTATCTCAAGACCCATCTCTCCAATAGATTAGCCCAAGTCTAATTAATAATTAGTCTTTCTCTACCTTATAGGCTAGGGACAAACATTACACATAAAGCAGTTTAAGTGACCAGAAACTGGTTTAAACCTGTAACAGAACAGATGTTCATTCACTTGTTCAGTGCACATAAACCAGTTTGAAAATGGCTGAAACTGGTTTGAGATAAACCTGGTTGAATATAGTATCAGGCTTAACTGATTTGACTCAGACCAGTTTATGCAATGTCTGTCCCAGCCCCCTTGCTGGTTTAAGATAAATCAGAGTCCCGCAGCATCCCAGCATGCTCTCTGGCTAGGCAGGGCTGTCTGCTCACAGCAGGGCTGGTCCCTCCCCTCTGCTGCCTTGCTGGAGCTCAGCGGTCTCTGCAGGCATCTGCCCAGCTTCTGCTCTCCTCCCCACTCTGTGCTAAGCAGGTATTCCCCCATCCCTCACAGACATCTCAGCATTAGCTAGTAGGGCTGTGCAAAATTTTGCTGAGTGTTTCATTTTGAAGATATGTTTCGAACTCAAAACAGCAAAGTCGAAATGAGACAAAAAGTTCTGAAACAGCTTTGAAATGAAATGAGGGCACCCGAAACATTTCAAAAGTTTCAAAATGTTTAGCAATTTGACGCAGCCCTGTGGCAGAAGGCAGGGGAGAGCCAGGGCTGCTCTCCGAGTGACTCCGCAGCCTCATGGAGCTCAGCTCAGCGGTGGGAGGCGGAGTGTAGTCCTGGCTCTCCCTGCCTTCCACTGCCAGGCTGAGCCCCATGGGGCTGTGGAGCTGTTTGGAGCACAGCCCTGGCTCTCCCCTGACTCCCGCCACCAGGCCGGTTGACAAGAGGCTGCCGCTGCTGCCTGGGTCCAGTGGCAGCATCAGTCTTCCCCAGTGCTGGGCAAGGGCTGCACCCAGCACCAGTCCCAGGCGGAAGTGGCAGCTTCCTGTCATCCAGCACAGAACCAGGGGCCTGCACCCCTTGGAGGAGTCCCACACAGCCCTGCTATTCAACAGGTACCTTAATGTCCTTCCTTGGAAAAGCTGTTTAAGAGCTGTTTTCTCCTCCCTTCCCCCTCACCACTGTCTGCTAAGCAGGAATTCCCCCCTCCGATTTGCCTTGCAGAGAAGGTATCTGTGTATTAGCTAGCAGACCACATGCTGGGTCCATGCTAAATCAACAGGCAGAATCAACAGGTAGCTGGTAATGTCTCTCTGTTTTCTTAATGGGGCGATAAACACTGAGATAAGAGTGTAGGTTGTAGCTATGTTGGTCTAAGGACATAGGGAGACGAGGTTCTTTGGGTGACTCTGATATCTTTTATTAGACCAATTTACACTTATCAGCCCTCCCACCCCCAGCTCACTTGCCTGTCAGTTTGCTGGAGACAGCATGGGAGAGAGATTGAAAAGCTCTGTATCATCAACAGATGCGTGTACTGCACACACCCCCTTTGCCTCAGTGCTGGCTGGGGGCTGGCAACACTCCTACCCCTTGAGCAGCCTGGGGGAAAAAGCCTGAGACTGCAGGCAGGGGGTTTACAACTCCTCCCTGATCAGAGCCTCTTGCTGGGACCTAGCCACACCCCACTCAGCTCAGCTCAGCTCTTCAAGAAAAGGGAGGGCTGCTGTAGTGTCCTCTGGCTTCCAGCCTGAGCCACTGCAGGCATGTGCCTGAATTTCCTCAGTCCAGAGGGATTGTCTGTATGGTTGGAAACCTGTTCAGCCTAGCCAGGTTAGACTAACCTGCAAAGGTTGAATCAATTCAGGCTTTTTGAATGCTAGTATGGTTAAAGGACACCAGTTTCTTTAGCCAGTAGCACACAAGAGAGTGATTTGACTGGCACTGTGACTAGCCACATTTTCAACCCAAACAACTAAGTACCTATTTACAGATGAGTCAACTAGAGAATATCTTTGGCACATGTCTGGAGTAAGGCTCAGATTTGTGCTACTGGATTCATAGCAAGACACGTTCATCCCCACACCTCTTCAATACAAGGGTAATTGGGTGAAATCTCATGGCAGTGGTAGACCAGAGAACAGTCTAGACCAGTGGTTTCCAAACTTTTTTGATCGCACACCCCTATCAGTAAAAATTTTTTGAGTATGCACCCCCAATATATGTATATTTATATTTGTGCACCCCATCAGTAAAAAAATTTTGAGCACACCCCCCCAATATATGTATATTTATATAAATAGAAGTTCTAATATTTTCTTCCCACACCCCAATGAATCGTCTTGCTCACCCCCTGGGGTGCACGCACCCCACTTTGGAGACAAGTGGTCTAGACTAGTGGTTGTCAACCTTTTTAGGCTCAAGGCACCCCTCAGAAAATGCCAGCTCTTATTTTTCTCTCATTTTTAACTATGGAAAATACTGGTAATAGAGCAATATTTCTGTTGCAAAGAACTCAGGTCAGAATGTTTTTTAACACTATGGTTCCATATTTGAAATCTCTGGGTTTATGTTCTGAATCATGTTTGCACACCTAAGCATTAATGTTCTGTGATGCTAGCCTTCAATTCTATGAACAACCTATGAAGATGAAAGATAGATGTCCGGAAACAAAAGCTGAATCTGAGTTGCCTTCAGATCTAGCATTCCACTAAAAAACAACTCATTTGCTACTTTCTTTCTGTGGTCCCTACTTGGATCCTACAACTAAAGCAAGAGCTCCTGCATAAAGTTATGAATTGTACATTATATTTTGGAGATGTGAGGCCAAGATATCAGTTCTGCCATTGTGTTTAGTGTCTATCACAGTGAAGGGCAATGAACCAGGACTATAAGAATGGCAAACGCTGACCCACTTTCCTGTAGAAAAGAGACAGGATTCATTTTATTATTCCCTGGGGGCCCATGGCTGATTGGGAATGGAACTGATTTGCTACTTGCAAATATTTTGGGGGCAGGTTGCAAAAACTAGTATATAGTCCTACAGTTCCTCTCCTCTCCTGGCCCCTTCTCCCCTCAGTATTTAGCACAGTCACATAACAAACCCATTGCTTCTGCTTTAGTAGGTGATGCACTGCAACCAAAATAGGTCAAAACCAAATGCTTTTGCAAAACAACCTCAGCCTATTCAGCATCTCAGAATCATCCCTTCATAATACAACACTCTTTTGCTAGGCACTGTAACAAAAGAAACCAAAAAGCTTCCCCATACTGTGTACACATACACATATGATCTTTTGTCCCTTACATGCACACACTCTGAGGGGAACCCAACATTTTGTGTTTTGGTTGAGGTAACATTCAGAAATGTCATAATACTCTAGATACACATATGAGGATATTTTTTCATTGTTCTCAGTATGAAGAAGGGGTTTTGTTTGTTTGTTTTTTAATCCCATGCACATATGAAAAAGTCATTGGTTTCAGGAAGGGGAGATTCGGATACAAAAGTCTACCTTGAGACAGCCCTTGAGTTTCAAGTTTTATTTATCCACAGAATTCCAACTTCTACACTGACCTGTGGCCCACCAACATGTCTTAACTCTGAACTACAGCACTGAGGTCTAGGTGTGTATGAGTCAGTAAGTTGTCATAACCCATGCCTTCTAATGCCAAGGCTACCACAAGTAGGGTGACCACATGTCCTAGAAAAACAAGCCTGTCCCAGTATATTTCTCTGCTTTACTGGAAGAAAAGAATGTTTTGTTTTTGGATTTTATGAACACCTCTGGTAAATGCCAACCTCCTGAAGAAGATCTCACCAAACAGATTCAGGCAAAATGGCAACAGGCTTGGGGCATACATATGAGGTTCAGGAGCTACCTTGTTAATGAGTGCCATTTGAAGATACAGATGGGTGGATCACCCTGTAACTAGGCCTATTGCATACTAAGACCCTGCCCTCTACCACCACTCCCACAGCCTAAACAGCTGTTTTCTTTTCTTTCAGCCTTTACTAACGCCAGCTATTGAAGCCTTCCCTAAATCAAACCCTGCACCAGTCTATCCCTACATAAAAAGCACACATTCAAAAACCTGATCGCTGCTATACAGTGTCGGCTGTTGAAGTGATACTCTTTGATGCATTTCACAAGGGCCATTGAAAAAACAGTGATAACTTTAAGCCGCTGCCAACCTGAAGTTGCTCATTGGGATGAAGAACAGGAGTTACTATGAATACAGAATTAACTGTTGCTTTTAGAGGGCTGTTTCCTTAAACCCTGCCTTTTCACTGACATTGATCTTTTCTGTAATAGGCAGGGAACAGGAGTTACAACTCCATGATTTCCATTCTAAATCATTCCCATTTTTCACAATAAAATACTCTAAGTCTGGTCTCTGGCTGAAGGAAATTCATTCGGAAAGATTGAAAATGGTCTGGCCATTTTAAAAAATAAGAACAAAAATATGCATTTTCCTATCGAAGAAATAATTTGTGTGATTTTTTTAAAGTAGTGCTAGTATTCAACCTGATGTAGATGAAGTTAAGATGACTCACTGAAGCACAGTCCCTTAGAGTGCTGTAGTGGAAACTGGGGTTGATTTGACAGAGTAATGAAGGTTTTAAAATTTACCTTCCACACACATGCATTATATTCTGCACTGAATTTTCTCACTGAGCTCATAAAAGGCCTAGTTCTGTAAAGTGCTGAACAACCCGTGAAGGTGCAGGCCACATCCGCTCTAGGCATTGCTCAGCATCTCATAGGATTGTTCCCAAATGTGGGATGGTTAGTGGATGTGTTAGTTAAGGTGCTCAGCAAACTGTCCCATGGGAAGTGGATAATAAAAGACTGTTTAATTTTGAAAGCTTTGTGCATCTAGTGTGTAACATCTTTTAAGCAGAAATATGGCCTATTAAAATGCACAAGCAGCTGTACACAGTTTTCTTCAGGCCCTTTCCCTTTATATCTTAGAGCAACGATTCTCAACTTGGGTGCCAGGGCACCCTGGGGTGCCTCAAGATCTTGTGAAGGGTGCCACAATGTGTGGGGGAGTAAGCACAGGCTTGGGCTCATCTCTGTCTGACTACTGCCCTGCCCCTCTGCAAGGAGGTACGCACTGTAATTAATAAATTCGGTTTTGAAATGGCATACTGCTCAATTCACAAAAGTTATGACAGGTGCCTTGAATCCAGTGCAGGGTGCCTTGAGTCTAAAAGAGGTTGGGAACCACTGTCATAGAAGATGTGAAGCTTTCCATGATCCACAGGAGAGAGTCTCACCCCTCACACCTAGGGAGAGGACATTCTCCTTGTGCCTGTTATATTTTCAGATACACAGCAATAAAAGCAGAGCATGGTAACGTGGTATTTACCCCAGCCTAAGGAAAACACTTAACACTGAGGCAAAGAACAAACATAAAGCTGAGGGAGAAGGAGAAACAACTCACTCTGCTGCAGCCTATGGCTGAAATACATTGGATGCTGTATAAAAATCTATGTATGCAGCTAAGGTGAGAACAAATTGAAAATAGGAGCAACTCCCACCACACCAGCCAGCCAGGAAAGAGAACCTGAAAGGCACAGCCTACTCCAGACACAGCTGTGTCCCCTGGCCTTTTCCATTAGATTAATCTTTGAAGCTGAAACATAAAATAGCACACGATTAAGAAGGGGGAAAAGCTCATTAAAAAAAAAAATCTAGCCTTTGTGGGTGCAAAAGAAGGCTTGAAAACATGACCCAAATATAAAGAATCCAAAACATTTTTAAAGCCTCTTAATTTGGTGGCTTGACTTATGATTTTTAAATACTTTGGATTGACAGCCATTTCTCTATTAGTTTGATACACAGACAACAAATTATCTTTCAGATACGTTGCTAAATATACTTCAGCACCCAGCCAAGTATTTGCCATATTATGAGTTCTTTCTTCTCTATTTATTTTTTCAAAGAAAGCTATGAAATTCTTTTAAAAAAATGCTACACTTCAAGAGCATTAATGTTACATAAATGAGTGTTCAAAAGTCAAAGCAAACAAGAACAAATTAAGTAGAATATATGCCTTATCTCTTCCTCCTTGTGCTTAAGCACTATAAGTCAAATGACTCTCAGAAGCACATAATATTTTATAAACAATGCAATACCTTACTAGCTGTATTTCTATGCCTCTATATGTATAGATGCAGTGACTTCCAGTATTCTCTACTCTGACCATGCTAGGCAAACATGCCTTGTAAAACAGGACCGGATTAACCAAAAGGTATGAGACGGCCATTAGGGTCCCATGTACTGGTTGCCATTTTCTTGTCCAGAAGCTAAGATTTCATTACAATAAAAGGGTCCCTAGCCATTACTAACAAGAAGAACATCTTTCAAATTTGACCCAAGTATGAGTATGCCTGAGTCTGTGGACAGCTTGAAGCAATACTTCTGAGATAAGTGAACTACCCCAATGTAGTGGTTTCTCAGATGCTCAGTGATGATACCAGAATCTAATCAGAGCACATAAGAAAGGAAAGGAACAATCATATCTGAGCAGGCATCTGCAGAGGGGAACCTTCCCCGGCCTATAGACCTGGGGTTGCTGTGTAAGTGAGATCTTTATACCAGCCCTCTGGAGTAGGATCCCACCAGGGCTTGAAACAGGCTGGGAAACAAAGTTGTCTGTAGAGTGCAATAAGTAAATTATGACTAGTCCTCTGATGTAACTGGTCTCCCCAGGGATTGGCATGTGCTTGCATACTCAGGGCATTATGCTGAATGATTCGCAAAGCACCACCAGCTAAATTAAAAATGGGATGAGTTTAAGGCAATTTAAACAATTCCCAGGAAAAAATATCTGAAATGATGTGTAGAATCTAATCCAGTTTTCTGTTGTGGACTGGCTCCTCCTTGATGCTTTTTTCCTCTTTGCACTGAATATCACACATCTCCCTTTAAAATAATAGAAATAACCTTTCAGACAAAGAGAATGCCTGAGGCAAAGAAAGGCAAAAAGCTAAACAAGAGGCTCTGAGACATTTGAGGCTGACCTATCATACCCTCTGGCCTTGACAATGAGTGGATTGGAACAGCAAGTGGTACTAGAGGTCAGGTGAGGTAAAACTGTATCAGTGCATCTACATGTGCACTAATACGCTTAGTTAAAGTGCACTAAATCTAGTACCTCCATTGTGAGGTACTAGGAAAATGCACATTAGCCTGTCTTAATGCACATTAACTAAAGAGCACAGTTTTTAAGTGATGCTGATTATGCATTTGCCTTTTTTAATTTACATTAAATACCATAGGTTTTTTTTAGTGATGCTTTAATGCATATTAAACTAGGCTAATGTGCATTAAAGTGCACCTGTAGACATGCCCTATGGGATCAGACAACTGGCATAGCACAAAGTGCTAGAGAACGGACACACTTATGAGCCTTGGCCAAACTGTGTAGGGAGCAAGTCAAAACTGGAATAGAAGGGAATGCTACAGGTCTGGCATAGGGCAGTGGAGGACCAGAACTCAGAAGGCAAAAGGCATCATAGATAAATGCTGAAGTGCAAAGGATGGTGTGTACAGATAATTCCTGCACTGTGTGGATTCAGCTGAAACAATCAATATGTTACACATCAATATTTCAGTTCACTGGGGAAAAAAGAAAACTGTATTTCTTAGCACAATACTGATAATTCCTTCATTTTCCACCCACACTTCCAGCTAGAAATTAAAGCTCGCTTCTCCTTTTCATTTGGAGATGTGTGTGCCAGAGTAAGTAAAAGAATAATCATGGGCTCTCAAGGAGCTGTTGAACAAGGAACTTTTCGTGCCTGACATTCACCAGTGAACATCTTTATTTTGCAGCAGCTGCCCTCATTCACTTGCAGCAAAGGCATATCCAGCAGTGAGCACAATAGGTGTGAGCTGCCATGATTCATCTATAGCCATAACAATGAAATGAGTTATCTGTTTTCACATTGGTGTGTTCACTTATGCACAAAATCATTCCTAACTTCTCAGCTGCTTTTCTCTTGAGCAAATCAGCAGTATGTTCACCAGGATGATGCCTCAAAGAAACCATGGCAAGCTCCTCATTTGTACAGACTACTGCAGACTCTAGAAAACTTAACTTTTAACCAGTAACTGGACACATGTATGAGTACTGAACGCAGTTAGCTTCTACCAGTAGACAAACGCCTACTGGTTCCTTTGCTGTTTTAGAAACCGGAGTTAAACTTCTTACAGGAAGGGAAAAATGAGCTTCTGCCAGTTTTTCTCTCTTGCAAGGCTTTGTGTTTAAAATTTGTTTCTTGGTGGCTTGTTTCATAAATCCCAGCACAGTCAAGTCCTACCTTCATTGTGTAGGGCTCATCTAAAAAGAAAAGCTGTGCCAGTCCAACGATACCACTACTGTTAAAGCAGCACAACCCCCTTCACATGGCAAGCTGCTTACACCAGGACCACTATTACTGTATGTATACGAGAACAAACTATACTGTGTAAGACAGCCACACTAAAGGCTGAATTACTTTAACCATTTAAGAACCAAAAAAGTAATCAACTGCTTACCGTGTCTATAAGTCTATAAGTTACTGATAGAAGTTGTGTGCACACAGCTGCTGACGTTGCAGTTGCTCCTACAGACTCACACAAGGGAATCACTTCCTCACAGTCAGAAGCTGTATTGGCAACACCTGCACTGAGTGGTCAGGATACAGCCCAATGTCTCCTGTGCCACTTAGCTCACTACCTTGTAGGACCTTTTCTGAAATGCATTGCGGGATATGAGAATGCCTGTCAGAGGATCCTCGGAGCTTTAGGTCCACTTCCCTCCATTCCATTTTGCTGTCCTTTCCTTTTGTGCTGCTATCACTACTGTAGCAAGGAAGTTTGGTGCCTGAGACAAGCCTGCAGCAGCAGCCTGCCCTTGCCCCGTGCACAGACCTGGGGGCCACAACGCCCCATGCTTGCCTGGGAGTGCATGCAGTGACAGAAACCGCCCTCCCCCATCCCAGCACCCCTCCAAATGAGTAGCTTGCAGCTCTGTCCTGCACCCTGCCCAGCTGGGCAGCACCTGTTGTGTCCCTTTGCTCCCGCATCCGGGGCGGTCACCCCATTCCCCCGCCCCACCCCGCGCTACACTACTGGGGCTATTTACAATTCTCTCAATTCTTTTCTTCTGTCCCATAGTTTCTTTCTTGATCTAGCTTTCAGAAATCCCTCTGCTGCCTCACAATCAGAAATGTGCAAATGAAACACACCAGCAGAGTTCTTGTGTCTCTTTTCAAGACTGGGCACTGGAATCTTCTAGGTTTGTGGAACTTCCATGAATACCACAGCAAGCCAATTGTGCAGAGAGGCAGATAATGCAGACAGTGCATGAAAATCACTAGGTGCCACAGGCATTCATTGAACAGCTCTGTACACTGGAGCAGTGCTTTTGGGCTTCTCAAATGAGCACCAAGGGGTAGCTCTGGGTCATGACTCACAGTACTACAGGCACCGATATAAGAAACTGGTACGCAGAACAGTCCCCGGGAGGTCTGGCTGGGTGATTCATAGACATCCTGAATATTCTTGGCAGCCCTTACTGGATGGTGTGTGGACGGAGGGCCCTTAGCAAATAGCCTCTTTCCCAATTGCTCTGGGTAAGTAGGTGTTGCCAAAAAACTAAACGAAAGAGTTTTAACCAGTCTGAATGACAGTCACTTCCCCCCTCTCCTTTGTAGGAACTTCCTGATGGTTTTTTGGAAGGCTGCCCAAGTTCAGAGCAACCAGGAGCCTCACTCCACACAGGTTGTAGGCCCCAGGCTGCATACTGTGGGGGGTGGAAAGGGATTCCCAACTGCTACCACTGCAGAACAATTAGAGCAATGGGACTGCAGCTGCCAGGAAGGAGCCCAGAGGCTATGTGTTAACCACTTGCAGGCTGGAAGCAGCCTGTGGGCTACCAGTTGGACAGCCCTGGTTTGAGGGATGAGCCTGTTCATGTTGTGCTCTGGACTTCTGGTCCTGACCACACTGACATGAGTCTTTCTTCTGCTACCTGGTTTCTGTTCCTTCCCTACAGCCACCCCATTTGAATGTGTACTGGCCACAATCCCTGAGGACCTACTTAGGAATCCCAGACAAGCTTCCCATGCATCCTGGCTCCCCTGAACCCTTTTCCATGAGCCCTGGTGCCTTTCTCCATGCATTATGGCAGTAAGAGAAGAAACTAGCTGGTCTGTTTTAATTTCCCTTCCTTCTGCCAGCATGGGAGCAAGACAAACCAGAAGTTCTCTCTCCTCCTTTTCCCATGCCCTGGCCTGAGTATGAGAACAATAGCCCAGGGGCAAGCTTGCTGAGGGTGCTATGCTCACTATGTTATATTTCCTCTCTGCATGCAAGAGTTGAGCAGGGTGAATGACAGAGGGAGGAGTTGAGTTTCCACTCACTGCAGTGCATAGCATAGGAAGGGTCACTTGACCTCCATAAAAGCTGAATGAGAGAAGTCCTTCCCATGCTGCCATTTGCTCACTCTTGCCTTCAGTCTATTCGGTTTGGTCATGCCTCTCTCAGATTCTTCCTCTGAGATGGCTAACAGAGTACTCAGCTGTGATAAGGGATTGTATGACATGGATGCTTGTCTATCCACTGGCAATTATTTTTGTTCCTTACTTACCTAGGCCCTTTCTAAAGGGTTGCCTAGGCTCCTGGCTCAACCCCTCACCTGCATGATAGTTCCAAGGTGCGCAGTGCCTCTGTCACTTGGCAGTGTTAGGGCTGTGGTACAGGAAATAATGCAAGCAGTTGGCACAGAATCATCTTCATGTGTGCTCCTGGGGAAGATATGGAGCTGAGTCAGTCCCAGGCCCTGGCTGAAAGCATGGAAAAAGGCCAAAGGCCCTAGTACTTCCAACTGCTTGAGAGAAAAATCAGCATGTTCCATGACAACCACACAGCTTCGGGTACTCTCACCCTGCTTGGAAGCCAAACTTTTCGGCAGAAAATGTTAAAAGAATGGCTCCTAGCCTGTGGTCCGCACACCAGTGCATGGCCCACAAAGCCAGGGTAAGTGGCTGCAGCAGAATACTGGGACCCACACTTTTCACTTCAAAGTTGGTGAGAAGTGGGGCACGATGGTCTATGAGAAACATTGATGGTGGCAGGTGATCTAAAAATGTTTGGGAATAGCTTTTAAAACGTTTTTTTAAAACCTTGGTTGATGCTATTGCTCTTTAACACTCCTTTCCCATAGCCCCTCTGAGTAACAACAGACAGTCTGAGGATCCCCAAGGGCTCTGAATTCTGCATCCACAGAACAGCTAGAATCCACAGGCTTTGACACCACCCCGAGCCTGGCTCCAACTCCAGGGGCTGGGCAAGTATAACACCGAGGCTGCAGTAGAAGTCAACTGGAAGAACTAGCGGTACTTTTCAAGCGGTTGACCTATTTTTCTACAAGCTCTGATTACCATTGTCTTGGGAGTTATAGATGATCATCCTCTGAATATAATATATAATACCCCATCATTTGCATTATCCCTTTTTAGCAGTTATTTCAGTCGCTACAGAAACGCTGTCTAGACTGGAGGGGAGTGCAGCAGCAGCATGCCTCAACCTATCCTCACATGTCAGGGCTTGAACTAGTTGTTTTGGGAAATGCTTTCTCTGCCTGCTATTGAACAGCAAGAGAAGGTGCAGGAGAGAGAACGAGTAGCAAAATTTCACAGCCTTTTGTAAGGCATTGGGGTGAGAGGATCTCTGGGATGTTAACTGATATGTTCTTGTTTCACAGCGGAGAAACTTAGCACACTCAGACAATGCCAGCCAAAGATTCACACTCACCTGATGGCAGCAAGAGCAGAAAGGAATTGTATCCTATGGTCAGATTAGTATGGATTGTGGCAGGGTTTACCTTCCTCTGCAGCGGGGGTGTGGTGTTCTTCCTGGGATCTCTAGAGGGTATTTTAATAACCTTTGCAGCAGTGCATGGTGATCCTTCTGCTTCACCTGTGGTAGACCTTGCTCTGTATTGTATCAGGGTCGACTGTGGTTTTGTTAACAAGTTAGACAATAGTTTTGCATAAGAAGGTTTGGATAGGGATGATCCTGCCTCAGGCAAGAGGTTGGACTAGATGACCTCTTGAGGTACCTTCCAGCCTTCCTTCTCTATGATTCTATGGGTTGTTGTGTGTATGGGGATTGAGGGGAGGAGACCGAATCCTTTTGTACACCTACTGACCCACAATCAAGAGTGCTTTGGCTGTCACTGAATTCTGCTTTGTTCCTACTTTGCGTTAGCTTTCCCAATGAAATCCTATAATTGGGTTTTCTTCCTACTTATAAGTAGGTGTCTTTTGCTTCTGTAGCATTTGTGGGCCAAATGAGATTGGTGGCTTTCTTGAACTGGATACTTTCATTTGACATTGGAAATATGGCATATCATCTTCAAACAATGCTGCTCTAAAACTTTACTGCCTGTGGGCTTGGGCTTTTGGATGTTGGCACCTTCCTCACGGTAGCTTTCTCATCTTCCTCACCCCCTTGCATTGCTTCCAAAAGCTTGGGTATGATAACAAACAGAGTATCAGGGAGCCTTACCTATTTAATGGGACTCAGCAAAGTAGCTGGAAACCTTGCCATCGCCAGAGAATGTTGGTTAAAATTCTGCTTAATCCATTCTGGCATGTGTTAATATGGATGCTGGCCTGCAGGTGGCTGTATCTTTCCAAGGGAGACAGCTTCAGCACAAGCTCCCTCAGGGTATCATTTATATTGGTGCTTACAAAACCAAGCATAATTTTCTAAAAGGGTTATCAACATCTTGAAATTAGTCAGGTTTACTCACGTATAGCAAAAGCATCTTTGGTTTCCCCCAGTCCCTTTGGTCTTGTTTTAACTAGATAACTCTGTTTTGTTTGAGGCTTTAAAATGGTTTTCCTCATCAGTTTGGTGCTCTGCGTACCTGGAACAAATGGGGGTAGGTTTGGGCAGAGCCCCATGCAGGTCTGAGCCCTTTGCTGTCCATTGGGCTAATATGGGAAAACAACAGAAATACCCACTGCAAGGGTCTGTCCCCATTCACTCCCTCTGACTTTTGGCATTTCCCATGCAGGTCCAGGCAGAAAGGTCACCTCCCCTTTTTACCTTCACTAACATTTACCTGTTCCTCCTTTGCCCCATGCTGGCCTTGTCACTGCACCTTTTTGCTTCCTCTAGCTATTACAGTGGTTTTCAACCTGTGGTCTGCAGATCACCGGGGGTCCACAGACTATGTTTAAGGGGTCCGCAAAAGATGACTATGATTAATCAAAAGTATGTGATGCCATGTGATTACAGTCATCAAATTCACCTCCATTCAACATTTTTTAGGGGTCTGCAAATGAAAAAAAAAGGTTGAAAGCCATTGCTTTAGTACCACAGAGCTGTCTAAACAAATTCCCTCCGTGTCTTTGTTTCCTCATGCAGTTTTGCAGTAGAAACTGTCATGTTTTTACATTTTAATGTAAAATGTTTTTATGTTTAACTGTGTAATACAGTTTAAAAATTAAACTGTATGTGCCAAATGAGGAGATAACAATAGCGCCCACTCACAGAATCATAGAAGTCGGGTTGGAAGGGACCTTATAGATCTTCAAGTCCGACCCCCTGCCAGGGCAGGAGAAAAAACTGGGCTCAAATGATCCCAGCTAGGTAGGCATCAAGCCTCCTCTTATAGACCCCCAGGGTAGGAGCCAGCACCACTTCCCTTGGAAGTTGGTTCCAGATCCTAGCCGCCCTGACTGTGAAGTAGTTCTTACGGATGTCTAATCTCACACATGCTGAGAGCAGCAGCAGCACAGCTTTAAGTGCAGAAGCTCCCTGAACAGAGTCTGAACATCCACCCACAGCCCTGGCAGGGAAACGGACAACCAGTGCAGAACACAATACCACCTGTGAAGCCCAGGACACAGCACTCAAAGACCTGCAAATGAAAAACACGTCTATGTTCTGGAACCTCAGAAACTGGAGAAATGTGACCCTGGAGTTAAAAGGGGAAATGCAATTAGCTAGTATAGAGTGGGGCCATATTTTCTGTTGGTTCAGTAGACAGTATTGAAAAACTGGGGGGGGTCGAAGAGTGGAGAATGCTGTCAAGTCTGACCAAAACAAAAATGTCTGGGGGCATCAGGGGTGAGAGAGGAGAATTTTGCAATGTGAAAAGAAAGCGGATTGTATTTCATGCCTACCTGAAACACGGCATGACCCAGAATGTTTCGCTTCATTTTGCAGTGTTCTTAAGTCATTTTGCTTATCGGGGTTTCTTTTAATACAAAAATGCCACCTCAAAACAGGAAGGTAAAAAATTGCACCTTGAAAACACCAGCACAAATGAAACGAGTTGTAGAGCAGAACCACAGGGCACAATGCAGATGCCAGGGAGAGACATCTGAGCTAGTTGAGCCAGTCCTCCTCAGCAGGCTTGAGTGGGACATGGCTGAAATGGGTCTGCCATCTCCATACAGCATAGCATTGTGCCACAGAGACAAATCTTTAATGTAAATTAACAGATTACATGTGTGGACATTGGTTCCAGGTTGCTGAAGGGTTTTTCTTTTCTTTTCTTTTTTACTTTGAGTTTAATACATGTTGATTTTAACCTTAAAATACATTTTAATCCAGGATGTAGACTTGGAAGCCAAGGTGCAGGACACATAGGAGAGAAAAGCAAGTGAAAGCAGAAGGAAGGACAAAGGTATGCATTTCTCTCACAGATGATGTGCAGTGTCTGACTGGAGCAGTCAAATAACACAGCCGCCATCACCAATTTCACAATAATGAATGAAGCCTGAGAAAATGAACAGGCTGACTTCCAAACAGGAGATGTGATAATCAGTGCTATGATGTTATAATAGGACCACACTGGAGCTCCCCCCAGAGATAATGTTACTTTATTATATAACTAATGCTGCATCATAAAGGCAGGCAAAATACAGCCGTCTCCTGAGTATAACAGCTCTCTCAAACTGAAAATGTGGAGTTTGATGGCAGATTAAAGGTGTTGGATATACAAGTCAAAAAGTGATTTTTCTAACTGCCTGGATTGCAAACTCCCTCCCCAGGACCAAGCTTAGCCAGTCTCTTCTCCCCTCAACCAATACAGATTGTATATTTGGAAGTCAACTGGTGATTTTTGTTACAAAGAGGCAGGGAAGAATAGACTGCAGCTTGCTCTTCTGGAGCTATACTGGCACTGTGGGAGCCAGAATGTGTTTGCATGAGTTGAAAACATAAAGGGACCAGAACAGTCAGAGGAAGCACTTTTACAAGGTCACTTGTATGATCATATCACTTGAAGCCTTTGGTGTCAGACATTGTCACCACCTGAATCATCCCATTGCTGGGCACCAAAAAATAAAATAGGTGTAGGCCATGTCCCCATGGCTTCCCTTCCAAGCTTCCTGCTCAGTTCATATCTGCTTAGAGGCACCAAGCCATGCTCCAGATTCACAGACCCTGCTGGAACTATTCTTGCTTTACCAGCCCCACACTCCTTGTGATAGCTTAAGCCTCAGTCTCCAGCCTCTCTCCTGATTTCTACCTATAAAGAGAACTTCACTGATAGGACAATTGATCTACTGGAAGGAGAAGGTGGCTAGGAGCACCAAGACCCTTCTTAGTTCACTTATGCCACCACTTTTGTAACCTTGAATGTTTCAGTGCCTCAGTTTCCCTTTCTATACAACAAGAATAACAATACTTCCCCACCTCATGTGTTTATGAAGTGTTGGGTAGTGTGCTTGTTGTATCCTGGATAACTAGCAGCCTTGTAGGGTTATTTATTTAAAGAAACTGCTACTGGCAATGGGGTCTCCACAAAACAATCCCTCTCTCTCCTTTAATTCACAGGGTAACCGCATGCTGGCTATCTCCTCTGGGCTAAGATGAATCCAGGCTTCCATGACAGCAGCAGCAGGGGCCAGGATGGGAAGGCAGACCCCTCCCTTCTCAACCTGGTTATTCACAAAGGTGGAAGCTACACTGCAGAGGAACTCTTATCTAACCTACGCAAGGCAAAGCCAGTAGGTGGCTGGTATGACACTGGTGATAGCGCTCTGTGAAGCGGGAAGGAGGGAGCATTCCTCAGGTTGTACATTAGTTTAACACTGTGGTAGCAGGACTTATTGCTTGGTTCTCCTCACCTCGCTGCCTCAGTCTCAGAGGACTGTAATAAGCTACTGATCACATATGAGTGAGCTGTTAGGGGCACTGGAGAGAGGGGCACACAGGTCCTGCATCTGTCCACTTAGACCAGTGTCCATGTGTAGTTCTGTCCCTGATTCTAGTCATTGGTGTCACTATACAAAGCAGGGTCAGTGGCAGTGGCCCTTCTACTCTGTACCCACCAACAGCTGAACATGAAGTTTCAAATATGTGGATACTTCAGGAGGAGGCTTTCTCTCTCATCAGCCTAAATCTTTGGGCCACATTGGCCCCCCCACAAGGCATCCCTCAAGGTTTTGTCCATTTTGTGCCACTGCCATTTGCTTAAAAATTGTTGCACCAAGAGGTTGTTCTATGCCTGACATTATTGCACATGCTTAGTGGGCTGAGCCTGCTGCAGTCTCTAGGGAATGCACTAAATAACATCCCTCTTCACAGTGCAGAGCCAGGGATGTCCCGTCCCAGCCACAGAAAAGAAGGCAGACAGCAAATCAGCTTCATCTGACCTGCTAGGTTTGCTACCTGGACATCGGGGGAATTAAAAGTGTTTCTCAAAAGTACCTACATTTGGCAGCCAAACTAGATGGTAAAGAAGGTACTGGGGACTCTCTAGGCTAAGGTCTGTTGTTCACTGTAATACTGAGTGTGGTAGTTGGGCAGACCCTGTCCTAATGAGAACAGCTGAAGTAAACTGATGGGACTTGGACTGAATGGCAGAGAAGACCAGCTGGTCTAAAGGCAGAGAGAGAGAAAGAGATCAGCAGTGCTCAGGAATGCAAAGTAAAACTAACCACCAACCACAGGGTGTTGCACGCACCCTGCCTTGCCTTTTTCCTCACAAAGGAGCAAGCTGTCCTCCTGACCCCACTACCCAGCCATTTAGCGTTTGTTGAGTTGCAGGATGTGTTGAGATCAGAAGCCCCCTCCCAATGGAAGGAGACAAGGCTTCACTTCTTGTCCCCACAGGCAGAATCTTTCTGTGACATCATGATCTGATAGAGGGTTTCCCGGAAGTGCTGGTCCTGGCTCAGCCTCTTGGCTGCTTCCTTCAGCTCCACAATGTTACCTGCTTCTGTCTGCGAGAAGACGAAGGACTGTGACTGCTTCACTGAAATGAGAGCACCACAAGCAGGTGAGAACTCACTTGTCAGCAATCCCCTAAAGCCGACCCAAGCCCAGATCAAACAAAGAATCTGTACCAAGTAACTGCAATGAAATCATTATGTCCCTGATCTATGGGACATCCAATTACAGTTGGGAGCACGTGGACCCATGCCACTGTCTGCCGACAGGGGAAAGAATGAGGGTAGGGAACGATACATATGCCTTTTGCTGCTGTCAGACTGCAAAAGTGCCCTTGAAGTAAAGTTTCCAATGGGACAGCAGTTCACATGGACTCAGCTGCAGGAGCGAATTCCCCCCAGTGCTCATGCAGAGTGCTACTGGCAATGAAGGGGTTAACACAAGTTTCCTCATACACACAATGTGAACGAATTAAGATGGAGGTTTCTTACCTTCTCTGCGGACAGAGGAGCCCCACATTTCTCTGCCTGCAGCCCCTTGTGAGGGCAACAGCGCTGCAAGGGGACAGAAAACACGAATCATTTGTGGAGGCCACTCCTCACCTATCCCACTACCCCCACCCCACATCCCAGCTTCTCAGAGTTTAAGTGGGGAGATGGAGCCCAACACCTACAGTCGTTCCATGAAGCACTGGCCCTCCGGCGGTGAAAGCGGCAGCTTTTTATTCGGCGGGTGGCAGCCCTGTGAATGTACACGGAGTTCTTCATGATCATGGGCATCTTGGCTTCCAGCTCGGCGCTCCGGATGCACTCCTCAAAGAACTCTGGGGAGAAGACAGCCCAGGGGACACACAAGGCCCTGGTCAGCCTGACCCATGTGACAGACTTGACACTGAGGGCATGATCCTGTTGAGATCAGTTTGCACTCCTGAGGGATTGGACCAAGCGCATCTGGATACTGTGCCCTTCTGTTGCACCTTTTAGATTAGGAACTCAGAGAATCTGACAAACACTAATTCATGAAGCCCCACAACGTCCTTTTGGGGGTAGCAGTAGCTTCCATTCACCACTGATCTAAGCTGGATTTGCGCTGCTGAAATGAAGGCAGCAGATCCCACTACCAATCCTACATGAGCCATCCACTCCTCCTCAACTGCTGTTCCTCTGGCGTCAACAACCTCTCTGTATCACCATCTAAATCAGGGCTGTCCAACTTCTGAGTGGCCAGAGGCTGTAGGCGCTCCAGCCACGTACCACACGAGGATGATGCATGATCCCTAGGCCACATGCTTTGTTCACTAGAAACCACCTTGCTTAGTTTGTGTTCTTTGGCCTGGGGGCATAGGGCTTGTGGCGATAGCTCCTCTTGCAGAGCATATTCACCAGTAGGAGGGGTGAAGGAATAGTGACTTACTTTTCAAATTGCTGACATCAGCTTTCATTTTCTCTTCCTTCTCCTTGTTGCGATCAACAGAATTTAAGCCTTGCTCCAAGCTCTGAAGGGCTTCTTCAGCCTCCCCTAATCTTCTCTCTAGATCCATACGTACCTTTACTTCAGCCTGGGGAAGGAGGAATGAGGAACACCAAAAAAAAACCTAGTTAAGCAACTGTCCCACTGCTGCTGACTCTCAGAAGTTGTAAGGAACCTAAGCAAATGGTTTTATAGATGGAGAAAGGGCCAGGATAAGGACAGCCAGTATAGACAAGGTAAGAAACCAAAATCCCAATAAAACAGCCCCCAAAAACTGAACACTGAGTCAATGTGAATAGGGAAGTGCTTTAAAGTGATCACAGCTCTAGGTCTGAAATGGAAGTGCATCACTTTCTCAAACTGAACCCAAACCTAAGGTTCAGAAGTGCTTGGAGGATGGTCTCTTACTCTGGTTTTCCAATTTCAGAACTGCCCCCACCTTCTGGAGTCTGTTTGGAGTCAGACGGTTGGTATACCCCAGAAAGTACTTGTGGCAGATCTACCCCAGAAAGTACTTGTGGCAGATTTACCCCAGATAGTACTTGTGGCAGATGAACAGGAAATACATGGGACTTCCTGGAGAAAAAAAAACAACAACAACAAAACTAACCCTGTCCTTTCTAACTGAATGTTCCTGAGCTGAGGTCAGGGTATAACAATTCAGATTGAGCACTTATCCAGACTGATTCTCCAGGGCCCTTGAGGTTCAGCCATCACGAAAAGATGGAGAGAGATCCCTTTTCCTCTGCCCTTTGGCTAATATCAGATGCTCTATCAAGGGTGGCATCCTGTCTTTCTGGAAGGGACAGTCTCATAGTCTAATAAATCAAAGGTTTCCAAAACTGTGCTGCCGGCTCCATTTATTGCAATATTCTTGAAGTGGAGCAGCCAAGAGCACTCCTATAATTCATATGGTACTTTTCAGAGGCAGCACAGGCTTCCTATTCTGCCCTGAACAAGGTCCTGCACAAAGTATCTGGTTGTAGAGGCAGAGCAGTCTCAGGGCATGGTCATGCCTGCTAGAATAAACCTTGCTGGTAGATCAGAAACTAAGCCTAATGATTTATGGGGCATGGTATAAGTTTCCTCCAGCCACTACTGCTTTTACCTATAGAGTGGGAGAGAGTCTAATGGTAGGGAGGACAGTGAAGGGGGGTGGAAGAGGCAGTAGATTGCAAGGTAGGGGTAGAGTCAGTGGACCACATGCACAGTACCTTGAGGTCTCTTTCTGTTTGCAGCTTCTCTGCAGTCAGCTCTGAGAGTGAATTCTGCAGTGCCTGTGACTGAGAAGAGTAAAATTCCCGCTCCTGCTCCAGGGCTTGGGACCGCTCCTCATTCTCCTTCATCCTGCCACGCAGAATGCCACATCAACATTAGGGAAGGCCTGTCCCCCACAAGCTCAACTCATAGGAAGGAAGGAAGGAACTGAATCTTGGTGGAAAGCTGCTCTTGCAAACACAGTTGGCCTCTGTTGGAGATGCACATATTTCACTTTGGGGCATTCCCTTGGCACTTCAATTCTACTTTTTAAACAGGCAAGTGCAGCACTTGAACAGGACCCCTGAGGTCTGGAGGGTTAATATTCTTTATCCATAGAACACATGCAACAGTAGCATGGGATTCCTGTTTGCTGCTAGGCCCTCATGCCTTCACCCAGCTCTGAAAGAAACAACTTTAGACATTAAAGGAGTTCAGCTAGGTCCAGTCACAACTTGACTCTGCAGACTGCAGAAAGGGAGAGACATCTGCAATATGAACATTTGACCAGTGGGAATTAGATGGCCACCAAGGTCATTTGATACTGGCAATCACAAAGCAATGCCATCCCAGGGTCACCATTTTTCATCACCCCTGACCCAAACTGAATTTGAACCAGTTGCCCAAGTAGCGCTCTACTGCCTTCAGCCAGAACCCAGGAGTGGAATCTACCAGAGATCTAGCCATGCTGTCTAGGTTGTTGGCCTGAAGAAAATGGACATTGGGTCAACATGAACGGGGAAGTGCTTATTGTGGTTCTAGGTCTGAAAATAGGTTCCAGCGGCTCTTCTTGGCATCACACTTCTTCTGCAAGGGCTAGATTAGCCCCTTCCTTCTCTGACATTCTGCAAGAGCCTTTTCCCACCATCACTCTCATCCTCACCTCCTCTCTGCTAGGAGTTTCTCCTCCAGAAGCTGATGCATCTTCTCCTCAATCTGGCGGAGGTTGCTGTGCAGACCCCAGCTGGGGTTTTGCTGCTTGCTAATGTTGGGGAGAGGCTGAAGCTTGTTTTCATTCTCTTTCAACAACTCCAGAGTTCTTTGCTTTTCCACAGAAAGCTCCTTGGGAAGGAGTAGGAACAGATCATGTTAGTTCCAGCCAGGTCTCCAGCTTCCAAATATTGCTGTTCTTTTGCTAGACACCTTTCTGCTTGCCTTTTCTCAAAAGTTTCCTTGTTGCCCTTCCTTCCTTCCTTCTGTTGTCTACCTCCTTTCCTTACCCAGCTAAACTCTGTGTTCCCCTTCTCAGCTGCAACTCTGGGGTCAATAAGCACCATAGTGCTCTCTCTTTCCGCCTGGCATAGGAAAGATCCACACTCAGAATGTTTGCCTTATGGTCAAACTGAACTCAAACCACCCAGCAGTGAGCTGAAGAGATAAAGCAAAGCAAGATGGCCCTGCTTTATGGAAAAGCCACATAGAATCACAGAGATTAAACCAATAGATTTCTTTAGTAATTACTCTAAAATCCATTAGAATGGAATACAAAACTAGATTCTTTTACCATATGTTTTGGACCACCCTGCAAAATTCAGTACAAAATTATGAGTCAGATTCTGGCTGCAGCTGACAGTGTCTGGGAAGGGGTAGAGAAAGAAGAGCTCCTCAGAAGGCATAAAACTCATGTAGTCATCCTTTTAGCCCTTTGTGGGATTGGGGTCATGAGAGGTGAAGGCAGAATGCGACAGAGCTCTGCTTTACTCCACAAATTCTCTGCCAGTGTATGATTCTTCACAGAACCATACTCAGTGGTGGCTCTGATTTATACCAGGGTTAGGGTCAAGGCAGTGGCAGCCTTCAGTGGCCCCCTGACAGCTTCCTCCCTGCCCTGAAGGGATACATCCATATATCCTGACTAAAGAATAACAGGATGGATCATTGCCATTGCAGATGGATTTCATTCTCTATTGCACTCTAAAAGCTTTCAGAATAATTTCTATGGGACACTCATCTAATTGCTGTTCTGTTCAATAGGACTTTGCCCAAAAAGCACTCACCTCCAGTGTTTTCTGCAAGGACTCTGTCAAGCTTCGCAGATCCTTCTTCTCTTCCTCCACACCCTTGAGAGACCGGGCTGTCAGCTCTAGCTCCCTAAGGTGAAACAATGGTAACATACTTTTGTGCGTTTCCAATGTCAGACATTGCACTCACAACTGGAGGCTGTAGATTTTAGGGCCATTAATATAAGACACTGTACTGCTAGTTTGTAAAGGATACCATCAAAAAGTGGAAATGCCAGGTGTATACTTTGACGGGAGAATGTTAGATATGTTATGTCTTAAATACATTAAAAATTGCTAATAATGATTAGCTCCTTCTGGCCCTTTAAATGAGTGCGGGGGTGGAGTGGGGTAGGGAAATCAGTCTGTTTGCTGTTGGGGACATAACCACAGTTACCAGCTAGAATTTGCTGAAAAATCTCTGGTGGAACAGTTTGTCAAAAATGCATTTTTGTCAAAATAATTTTCAAAATCACATCGATTTTGCCAAAATTCAATTTCAGAGTAAAAAAACAACAGTAACAAAGCTGAAACATCCCATGGTGACAGAATAGAAACAAAACAGATTTCTCCTTCCTAAGACACTTTCAATTATTTTTTTCAAATTTTTTTTACTTTTCATTACATTATATAGTACGGAGCTCCCCAAACGGTGCCTGACAGGCTGCATGCAACCCATGAGAGGTTAACTTGCAGCCCCTGGGCTCCCATTCAGCTGCTATTGCCTACAGCAGCAGCCAGGCTCTCCAGGTTCCTCTTCCCTCCTCCAGCTTTCTACTCCTTCCCCAACAGCCCACGGCACCTGTATAGTGCACCTGTATAGTGCTGTGCAGTCAAAGAAGAGTACCCATGCAGTGTAGGGCCTGCAGCGTATGCTGATGCAGCCCATGTGGTGTGTGGCCTACAGCTGCTTAGTTGGATGGCCCCAGTACAGCATATAGAATACTGCACTGCTCTACCGGTGACCACACAACATTTTTTCAGCCTGTGGCTAAGGTGTAGCTGAATCAAGAAGGCGGGTCTTGTTTCTCAGCAGCTGTTTTGGGGTCACCACAGGAACTTTATAAACACTCTATGGCTCAATTGACAACTCTCCTGTAGAAAATAAGACGATCCTCCATCAGTCCCTGAACGCAGCATGTGAAATAGGAGGCTACCATGTGGAACCTCAGATCAGAAGTACTACTGGATGCTTGGACAAGCCAGAGATAGCCTCCTCTCACCTCCAGCTGAAGTGGAGAATCCCCGTTGCAATGACAGTGGTTCTCTTTGGGTTTGCTTAAGCAAACTCCCCTTGGTCCTGTCAGCTTTTGTGGACATTAAACAACCCATGGCCAGTTTTGCAAAAATAAAAACAGGCCCTGGTGTCCTTCATCACTCTTTTGGTAACTTGGTAAAAAGGTCCCCTTTCCACTGCTGTGATATGCCACTTCTCTTCCCAGTCTGACACCTGGACATTGCCTTGCTGATAAAATTGACACTTTTAGGAACCAAACCAATCCAGAGCATCACTCTACCAAGAGATGTAGTCTACATGTGCCAGAAACAAACATGCTCTCACATGCCAGGACTGTAAATACTTGAAAGGGAAAAGATGGCCCTACTCAAGAGTATATGCTTACACCTGTGGCCATCCGCATGGCACTGATGGACACTGTGTGATCCTCATGCTGCCATTCTACTTATACTCTTCTAAATCAAGCAGGTGAGGGCCAGAACGGAAGTGCAACTGAGGCTGCTTGCCCTCCCCCGGCAGAGGGGGCCAGCCCTCTCACTCCTCTGCCTGGTTTTCTCCCTGGCTGGACCTCATTACCGTTTAATCTGGTCTTGCTCCAACCGTAGCTCCTGTACCACTTCTTCAAACTGCTGCTTTTCTGCCTCCAGCACCTGGTTAAGACGCTCCAACTCCTGACAGGCAAGAGGAAGATATAAGTGCACTGCTTAACATTTAGTAACCTGCATCATGTTTTATTTGAACTGCTCTTGGAGAAACATGACCTCCTTTACTTAGACTTCTCCTTAGCCCTTATGGAGGCTAATAACATACCCAAAGCAGCAACAGCACGAAATACACAGTTAGGCATTTGCACTGTTTATCTAGCCAAAGGGTGTTTAGCCATCACTGCTGTCTGTGCTCAATGATAAACAATATGTCACTTCTCTTCCCAATCTGGATGAAGCAATGACACCTGGTCAAAATGGCTGTGTTTTATCCCACCTGTGTTCCTTTTATACAGGGGCATGTGACTATACCATACAGAAAAAGACTTCTTTGCATTTCAACTTAAGACTGTACTGGACCTAACCAAAAGATGGTGCTCCCACAGCAGCCTCATGAATATCCTTCAATCTTGCTTGAACCAGACAACATATTCCATTATGAATCTGTATCTATACAGCAGATGTATGATTCAAACATGTATGCTTTCTGAAACTTGGCTGCAAAGCTCTGCAGACCCTTAGAACATCAGACAGGTAAACTCATGCAGATCATATGTACATTCGTTCTTTACTAATGGACACCTAGAAACTCCCCTTGGTCCTGTCAGCTCTTTAAACATTACACAACCCATGGCTAGCTTTGCAAAAAGAGAGACAGACCCCAGTGTCCTTCATCACGCTTTTAGTAACATGGTAAAAAGGTCCCCCTTTTCCACTGTTATGAGATGTGTAGCAGACCTACTAACCAGCCTCTCCAAAATAAGCCAAAGGCAACAATAGGAGCATTGTAAAAGGAGCATTATACATCTACCGTAATTAAAATGGGATCAGAGGAGGAGAAAGTTGAGGCACTGTGGGTTAGGATACATGGAGGTCGAGGGGAAAGGGACTTGGTGGTGGGGGTCTGCTACAGACCACCCCACCAAGAGGAAAAGCCAGATATGGAATTCTTGAGGCAGCTCTGAGAGGCCGTACAGTCTAGGGACGTGGCTGTCATGGGGGACCTAAACTACCCTGATATCTGCTGGGAGGAGCAGTCAGCCAAATCCAACTGTTCACATAGGTTCTTAACCTGCATGCAGGACCTTCACCTGATGCAGGACAGTATCCAGTTCCACTAGAGGGAATGCCTTACTGGACTTGGTGTTGGCTACGGGAGACAACCTGGAAGAGGAGCTGCAGATTTGTGGTCACCTTGGGGACAGTGACCACCAATCAATCAAATTCACCATACAGTATAGGGTGGGTAAGATAACTAGCAGGGTGGAAGTGCTTGACTTTACAAATTTATTAGAGGGACGCAGCAAGGGATTGGAGATGCTCTGTTCACCAGGGCGCCTCTTGGGGTAACAAGGAACAATGGTCACAAACTGACAGAGAGCAGATTTAAGCTAGATATCAAAGAAAACCTCTTCATGGTAAGGGTGGCCAAATTTGGAATGGGCTTCCAAGGGTGGTGGTGCTCTCCCCTACCTTTTTAGAGAAGGCTGGATAGGCATCTGGCTGAGGTCATCTGACCCCAGCACTCTTTCCTGCCTAGGTCAGACTCAATGATCTGTTGAGGTCCCTTCCAACCCTAGCATCTATGAATCTATGAAGAGATTGGCCCTAGAGGACAAAGAATTGGGCCATCCACTTTTGAAGGTGCTAGAGGGAGTAGAAGTTCCCTGACCCACCCCCACTGTCAGGACCCTAACTGGCAGCTCAGCCTGGACTAGCTGTCCAGTTGGCCAAACCTGCCAAAGATTGTGATTGACAACCCCACCCTGGCTGATGAACCAGCTGGCCACTGTTGGGGCCTCCGGGTTGGCTGCTGGGGAAATCAGTCTCTCTATTTAAGTCCACCTGTAGCTGCAGACTATTCAGCAGTTCTACCCTGGATCTTGTGCTCTGTGTTTTGTTCTGGCTTCTGATGCTGCTCGGCTTCACTTCTGGACTCTGGGGGTGTTGACAGACATGCAGGTCCCCACTCTAACTCATGGCACTTCACATGAAGGACTATGAGTTAGAGAGATTCCCCCCCACCCCCACCCCCAACCCAACAGGTAGTTGGCTATTGGGAGTAGAAAATTGAGCTCCACTTTGGACCTGATCCAATAGAGAAGACTGCCTCTCTCTCCTAGCCCCCTTCCCCTGCAGGTCCAGTACTGTCTGCAGGAAGGGAGGGGGAGGGAGCTGCAGGTTGGGGTTTGCCAGACCTGAGTTGGAGGGGGCTGGCGAGGGGCTGCAAAGTGAGGGGTGGGGGCTCCAATCTACCCACCCCTACTCCAGTTCAGGCCAGGCAAACCCCAGCCCACAACTCCCTCCCCCTCCCTTGCTTCCTGCAGACAGCAGCAGGGGTCGGACTGAGCTGCATCAGCCCAGGCCCAATCATGTTGACAGACCGACCCTAGAGAACAGAAGTTCCCTAAGATGCTCTACTTCAGAGTACCTTCATTTGATTCCCTCGATTAAACTAGAGTTAACTTGTCATGCGATCAGCCACTTCTAAAGCACTCTGCAGCCACATATGTGTCACAGCATGGCTGTAAAGTGCTTTCAGGCAGGTGGTCACACAACACTTGTCAGCTTTGGTAACTTGGTCCCCAAAGCAGCCTCTACCTCTGGAATTCCCCCTCAGATTTGGTAGTTTGGACTGTAGCTCCTGTACCCCCTGTGTGGCTCTGGGTCATAGTATCATAGTACTTAGGGTCAGAAAGGACCTAAACAAATCATCAGGTCAGCCAGCTTCTGCCTTCAGCTTTCCCCTAGTAGCCAGCCTATTAGGACAAGATGCCTGCACAACCTGGTCCCTACACCTGTCTCAAGGAGGTATCAGCAGGTGGGAGGAGAGCCTAGCCTATTGTGCAAGAGTCTTGTTGTACTGCAATCAGGGCAAGCAGATGCTCAAGATGCGTGCAATTTGGATGAGTGTTTTACATATCCGAATTTTTGGGTAGTTATTTGAACTGAACCCAAACCTTTGGAGCTTCTCTCCTAACTACCTGTCTCCCTCCATTGATAACTTCAAGGAGTGTGGGTACTGCAGCTCAAGACTAAGGGGTGCTGGCAAGTCTAAGGCAGGGCTGGGGAGAGAAAGATGCCTAACAAATCTTACCAGAACACCTCTATATTCTCCTATATAACAGCTGAAACACCAGCAGATGTTCCAGCTCTGCTGACTGCACCCCAGTCCTGACCTACAGCCACTCCTACTCCAGGCTGCATGTCAAAGGGGTGTCAGAATTCCCTGGCACAGTTACTTTCAACCTGAAGCCATTGTTCCTTAAATGTGACTGGCTTCCTAGCATCATGGAAGGGGGGGCCTAGTGGTATAAGGAGAGATACATCAATAAAGATGGGCAGACCCTAGTGTTGGCCCCCATCTCTCTGATACGGCCATCATTTCAAGGAAGATTTAGAGACTGGTGATTAACTGACTATTCCCTGGCTTACCTCAACCTCCTCAAATGAACCAATTTTCCCAAATTCTAGTTTCTTTGCTCTGCAAGGTGAAGGGAGGGGGCCCATTTGATTGGTTTTTGGAACGAGCACCCACCTCTTTCTGTTCCCTTTGCAAACACAGCTCCTCTGTCTCTTCCATCAACTTATCTGCAAATAAATACAAACACACAGGCCAAATGCAAGAAAAAAAGAAAAACAATCTCTATTCAGTGTGGTATTTCTGAGCCAGGGCACAGATTGCATGAAGTTTGAAAATGAAGATTCCTTTAATGTATTATATATATCTGCCTGGGAGTATACCAAGGTCAGAGTAACATAATGGGATTTTCTTTTAACATTTTTCTGCCAAATACTTCATGAACGAACACTAGTGATACTTTGCACTCCTGTTGCTGTCCCCTCCCATGGTTTGTACAGCTTGCTAACAAAGAAATCCTCATCTGGGGCAGAAACATATCATTACCTCTGCTTTGCAGATGGGGAAGTGGGGGCACCAGAAGGCTAAGTGACCTGCCCAAGACTAAACACAGAGAGTGGCAGCACCAGACCTCAGATGTCCTGATTCCCTGTCACCCCAACTAGCAGGCCACATCCGCTCCTTACACTAGCAATAGACATTAGGGTCATGACTTTAAACCACCTGCTTTTACTGCTGGCTGCCCCTTGCCTCATCTTGCCTTCGTCAGCTCACTGCTGTGCTAACCCCATCCCTTTTTTCACCCAAACCTTTTCTTCCCTAATTAACTGTTGTCTCATACATGCTGAATGCCCACTGCTTGTTGCTGCTATGGTTGCAACTAGCTGTCCAGGTGGGTGATAATAATTGTGCCTTAATGCACTGTCATCCTTATGGGGTGATGTGCTCTCTCTGTTGGCTTAGCCAGCCTGAAGAAACAGTGCTTTCCAATCCTCTTGGTGTGATGCCACAAGTAAGATTGGTTTCTTTTGTCTTAAAAAGCTTAAAGCCTCAGAGGAATTCATGTGAGAAATCGGATCACCTAGCCATCTTTCCTAACTGGGAGGTCTCCACCCAAAAGTTCTTATTCTGAAAAGCTCCTATTTAACTTGTTACAAAGTCTATCCCAAGGGCTACTACATATGCTGGAATTAACACTTAGAGCATCAGTGGATAAAGCATTGGATTGGAACTCAGGAGACCTGGGTTCAAATCCCAACTCTGTCAATGGCCCGATGCATGATCTTGGTCAAGTCACTTCTCTCAGTGCTTCTGTTTCTCCATCTGTAAAAGAGGAATAATGATATTGACCTCCTGTCAAAAACCTGCTTATGAAAAGTGTTGTACTAGAGCCAGGCATTATTATACACACTGGGGTCCCGATCACTCCAGGAATACAAATAATATTACTATAGTCTTTCTGAGAAGCTCTGCTCCACTTCCTTCCCTTTGCCTTCCCCTCCAGAAAGCAATAACCCCTTAGTGCTAGAAGTTGCACCCAAAGCTGTCTTCCCATTCCATGCAAAAGTGGTGACTACACCCTGCCAGATGGTGCTGTTGGCTATGTGTCCATTCTTCTCTGTCCTTCAAATCCTGCCCCTTCTTGGGGCACTGCCTGACTTCTGGATACAACCCTCCAAACTCTGTTGCATCCCATCCTGAAGGAGAAGGCTGGACACCAAAGGTGAGTCCTGAAGATGAGAGATGAGGATAGCAAATTTTGCAGCATTTGCTTCTCCTCATAGCTCTGATCTGATCTCTTTGTGGCCAGAAACTTTCCACAATGTCAAAACTTTCCATAGTGATAAGACACAGATCACAAAACATGAGGTTAATAAGAAAAGTGTCTCAGCAGTACAAAGTAACAGCTGTCAAAGAGAAGTGACCAGGTGTGACAATATTTGAACAACCTTGCCATGGACCGAGAGCCCATGATATAGTTGCTAGTTAATAGGGAAGGTGTCTCCTCCCTTATGCCTGGCTGCATTCTGGGAACAGACTGTACATTCTTATTCTGCTCTGATGGTTGCAGAGGGGATGTTTGGGCACTAGTGGGGGAAACCTGGAAGAAGAATGGATGTTTTCTTTAAGATCATATCACACTGACCTAAGGAGAATACAGATCTACCACATTCTGATAGTCTCCCTTCCCCACAAATCTTTACTGGCTTTCTAAAAAATCTGATAATGCTATTATATTACATGAGATGGGCTAGGGGAATAAATTGAAAAAGAATGACATGGGGATTTAGAAATATCCTACAGAAGGGTCTAACATCTCTATCAATTACACAAAAAGATAGCAGTAAAAGATACCCACAAAAATCTTCCTTTTCCCATATTTCCTGGTCCCATCCCTGCCACAATTTTCCAATTTATGTCTAATGTAATCCTAGGCATTAAAGCAATAACACAAACAGGGATATTATGGGACCTTGAGACTTGTCCTTTAGAGTCTTGACATAAGTGACATTAGGCCTGAGGCTTATTAAGCCCTTGACATGAGTAAATAACCTATATAGTTACGAAAATCCTGAGCCAAACACCATAGGCATGTGTGCAAAATGGATATTTGGGAAGTGAAGGAGATAATAACTGGAAAAAATAAACCACAGTTGATTGTAAATTATAACAATGTGAAGTAAATAGGGCTGTGCAAAACTCCGGTCCCCGATTCAATTTGGCAGAGATTTGGCCTGATTTGGTGGCCGAATTTCTGAATCCAAATCAAATCAGAAGACCCTTTAATCTCTCAGAATCAAATTGGAACCCTCCAAATCAACATAGAGAGATTCAGAATGATTTGGCGATTCAGACACAGACACAGCTTTAAATGTTGTTTCTACATACCTCAAGGTAGCAGGCAGCTTGTGAATGCTGCAATGCTGGGGTGCATGGTGTGTCCCACAGAAGTGCGAGGGGCTCCCCAGCATGCTCAGCAGCAGATCTGGAAGTGGACCAGTCCACTTCCGGTCCACTGGGGAGCATGTGGGACATCCCCCCAAGCGACTGGTACCTCCTGGGTCTGGGGGGGGATGGGTACCTGGGGTTCCCCCATGGCTGATCACTGAGTCCGGGGGGGGGGCCACCAGTGTGATCCCCAGCAGACCCAAAAGTGGCCTGGAAGTACTTTCGGTCCACTTCCAGGTTCACTGCCAAGCACGCGGCGGGGGGGAGGGGGAGGGACATACTCCCGTGGGATGGTTCGTCTGTCCCAGCATCACAGAGTTCACGAGCCCCACTGCTACCTCAAGGAACGTAGAAAAAACATTTAAAGCTGTGTCTATGGCCAAAACTAATTGAATCATTGTCCCCGATTCAGGCCAAATCCAAATCTAATAGGGCCAAATTCACACATCCCTATAAGCAAACAGATAATTCACTTATGAAAAAGCAGAAACCCCCAAGAAAGTGGGGTTCAGAAGGTTAAATAAGGAAAAGACCCAATCCCAAGTTCAAATGTATATAATATGAAGTAGCTATAATGCTCTGTAAATGATGTTTCCTGGTCATAGTGCCACCAAGAAAGGAAAATCAGAATGATAGCCATTTACTATCTCACCTGCTTTGGCTTTCCAGCAAAAGACTAAGTGAGAAACATGAATACTGGTCATTTTGCATCTCCTTCATTAGATCTCAGATGTGCTCTTTTATTTGGACTTGTGAATAATCTGTGTTATATTAACCTCTCTCACTTTTGTGAGTCTTGGGGGTCCTCAATCAGTAATGATATCTATGTTAGCTGCCAAGAGACAAAGCTTATTAAACAAACCTGGATACTAAATAACTGATTAATATTAATAGCTACATCCCACCAAGTCAGTTCTGGGTAATTCTATGAAAGCTGCAAAATAGACCTGTGTGAGTAGGCAGCTATTCGATCCGGCTTCAGATCCGGCCACTTCAGATGTCATGGATCCGATCCAGAGCTCCGGACCAGGTTCCTGCTTCGATCTGGTGGCTTCGGAGCCACCTTGGAGATTCGGACATAGGGTATAATGGGGAGTCAGTGAAATATCTATAACTGTGTTGTTTTTGTCTGATTTGGATGAAACTTGCAGGGGTGGTAGCCTCTGCTGAGAGCATGAAGCTTGCCAACTTTCAAGAAGATTGGTGCAGGGGTTCAGGGAGGGGAACTGCACCCCAAATTCTTGAAAGCAAAACTCATGTCACGTCTCTGTGTTATGCCACAGGGGGTTGTGCAACTGACTGTGTCTGTCTTGGGGCAGTTGATTGTCTTGATTATTTTCTCTCCTTAGTCTGTGATTTTGTAGGTGTTAATCCATGCTCGTTAACTCATTATGTAGTAGCTAGGTACTGTGTATTGAGCTGGTCTCTGAGTGAATCATGATTAATTGGTAACTGGTAAGAGTAGCTTAGCAGCCAGACCTGCAGTAGTAGTTCTCCCCTCCACCTCGCCCTCCCCTCGCCCC
>NW_017728947.1:48140720-48164470 GCF_001723895.1 Crocodylus porosus | reverse complement strand
CCCCCCCATGCCCCAGGACAAACAGTTGCATAAACACCATTTCACGAGTTTTGCCTGTCAGCAGCTAGAGGTGCAGGGCCCCAGAACCCAGAAACCCTGCACCTATCTCCTTGACAGCTAGCAGGCTCTGTGGCCTGAGCAGGAGACACCACCCCTGCAGTTTTCAGCCCACTGCAGCTTAACACACACAGGGTCATCTATGTCATGAGTTTTGCTTGTCAGCAGCTTGAGGTGCAGTTCCCCTCAAACCCCTGCACCTATCACCTTGAAACTTGGCAGGCTTTGTGGCCTCACCAGGGGCCACAACCCCTGCAGTTTTCAACCCCCTGTGGTGAAGAATTTGAGGTGCAGTTCCCCCCAAACCCCTGCACCAATCTTCTTGAAACTTGGCAGGCTTCATACTCTCAGCAGAGGCTAGTACCCCTGCAAATTTCATCCAAATTGGATGAAAAACCCACGAAGTTATAGGTATTTCATTGATTCCCCATTATACCCTATGGCCAGATCTCCGAAGCAGCTCCAAAGCAGTTTGGAAGCTCAAAACAGCTTCAGAAAGCCTAACGAAGCTAGCGCTTCAATCTGGACATGCTGCTTCGGATGCCAAAGTGTCCAAAGCTTGTCTGGACCTGAAGCATGGTCCAAAGCATTGCACAGCCCTACTGCAAAGCAAGGCCAAGGGCTTAGAGCAGGGAGATGGGATCCAATCCCAGCTGTGGCTCAAGTCCATAGATTTGTACTGTGGCCTGGCCTACATAACTAGGACTGGTTGAAAATTAAAATATATGTTTTGCTAGGTTGAAATATATAATTATTTCTTTCATAAAATACATTTGTGTGTGTGAAAACATTTAATGAGAAAACTTGCTTTTTTAAATCAATTGGTGAATTTTGGTACAATACTTTTCATCAGCATTACTGCAACTTTTATAAAAATAGTTGTTGAACATTTCTGTTTATATTCTAATAAAAATGCTGACAAAAATATGAAATGGAAATAAAACTGACATCCAATGTATAAAAGTTATACATACACACAAAATATAGAAACAAATCAAATTGAACAATGCTGATGAAAAGTATTGTACCAAAATTCACCAACTAACTTAAAAAGGCAATAGTTTTCTATTACAACATTCTTTGGGAGGGGGCTGATGTTTGTGGGGGGGAGGGGGTTGGTGGGTTGTTTTTTTTTGAAGAGCTAGGTTTTAAATGAAAAGAGTTTTTCATTCAAAACATCTCAACCAGTTCTACAAGTTACCCCTTTATGGATCCCATGTATTACTTATTCCCACATATAAAACAGCAGTGATAATACTTCCTTTTCTTATACATGAGCTGTAAGCTTTCACTCATTCAGCAGATAACATAAATGGCTTTATGCTCTTCAGACTGAACAGCTCTTGTTATGGTTATTCCTTTAAATCCCACCCTAAGGACTGCATAATTCAGATAGGGTTTCAAAAGTTTGTGAGTATCTACAGCCTTCAGAGCTCTGCCTGTGGTAGCTCTGTGAGGCAGGTCAAAGAATGGGGGAGCAGATTAAGGACATTATAGAGAAATAAAGGATGGCAGAGCTATAAAATACATCAACTGCTCTACAGTAGCTCCTTGTGTGGATACTCTGTGCTGTGGTATGTGAAAGCTAGTCCATGATAGTTACTTCTCTCTCACTAAAAGATGAGCTAGATGCCTTAGGTTCCATTAAAAATGGAGTATGAGCATGCACACACCAACAGTGACCATGGAGCTGCTGTATAGCTCCCCTCCCCCCAATATTTTGAGGTAATAGCTCATTTCTGTGCCAGTGCTCCTAGAGTAACCCATTGGTGTTCTAGGAATAAAACTATACCCTAACTGTGCATGAAATCCTGGGCAACATACTAAGTTCATTGTTGGGCATGAGAAGCTCAGAAATGTAGAAAGGAAATCTCTCAATCTGCCCAGTTTTAGAGGGCTCCAAAGCAGGGACAGAGTGAAAGGATGTTACCCAGTGTGCTCATACAATGTGCCTTAGCCTACCATGAAACAAGCCTGCATTACCAAAGATGTAGCTAGTCATTTGAAATACCCCTACATACTGGTTGAGCCATCTTGTCCACCTGTGCCCCCTTAATCTGTTCAGTGAGAATTGCCACCCTACAAAAATCACCACTTACAAAATGGGTAAATTTAGGTAAGGATTTAGCAATGTGAGAGTAAAAGCCCTTGCCAGGGAAAAGGGAACTGTAGTCATCATAAGAAATGCCATTCCCAAGAAATTAAAAGCAGCATATGAGTACTGGTGTTTGCCAGGTCTCCAGCCCCTGGTGCTAGCAACTCCCAGGACCAGGACACCTTGACTCCTGACGCTCTTGAAATTAAAAGGGCTGCAGCTGAATGGGAAAGATGCATGCATGCTTTCAAACATCTAAAAGAAATACCCCAAGCACAGCCCTCATTGTTGCTTGGATTTGTCTTGCAAACTGAATAGGCTACTGTTTAGGATGACCTTGGCCCTTGGGCATTCATTCCTAACTCTAAAGGATCTCCAGTACAAAAAGCTGTTCCATCCAACCTAAATATTCCTGCTTCTCCTTGGCCAGCTGCAGCCCCTGTGCTTCCAGGCTCTCAATCATGGCTTCTCCCAACTGGGCATTCTTCCAGGTCCTGAAGAGAGAATGAAGACAAATAAGATAATGGGAAAGAAAACAAGTCAGAGTTATTGGAAGAGTTGAGAGACTCCATTTTATATTCCACCAAGCAATGCAAACACAAAGTCCCTTGTGCTCTAAGAATTGCTTTGTTTTCTTATTTATGAGTAATAATATTTTATAAATTGGAAGCTTCCCTTTTCCAGGGACTGTGTATAAACATAATGCTTTCTCTCTTCTTCTGGGAGTCCTAAACTGGGATCCATCCTCCAAGCCTGTGCAGGATATGAGGAACCTCTGATTGAGAGCCTGCTTCACAGTAGGGATTGGCACTTGGATTGGAAATTGACCTTGGTGGTTTGGTACAGCTTTGATAGATGAAGATGAGGACTTATCTTCTATTACATTTCACTCCTGTCTAAGTCCCATATCTTGTAGCCAGTGGCATTTCTCCCTCTCACTCTCATCCATTGCTCTACCCCAGCACCACTACTTTCCTTCCAGCATTAAAACCTCCTCATTTTCACACATGTTGGTCTTTATCCTCAACCCTGCAGGCTTCTGGTCTTGTATCTGCTTAAACATCCCTGCCTGCCTTAGCAGTTAGCACTTGGATTTAAGCTATATCCTAGCCCCCTAGTCTGACAAGTAACACTACTTCTAAAAATAAGAAAGACCCCCCGTTAAAAACTTAAGAAAAAATAAAGCCTAAAGTAAGAGAAGCAGGGTTATAGTAGTAATTTGTATGTCTAGTACTACACACCAAGAGATCTCAATGCTTTCTGCAAACATTATTGAACAAAGCCCCCCCTCCACCTTATCCCATATAGCAGATGTGTTACTGGCTGCACCTGGAAAGCAGGGGCATGCATCAGTATAGAGGTAAAGTAACAAGACCAAGGACACACAAGTCAAAGGCACAGTCAGGAATAGGACTCAGTCTTCTCAGACCTGGGCTTGAGATCTTACAGAAAACATTTTTCATACTGAAAATGCAGGCTGATTTGTTTATATTCACATATGACAGTGAGGACAGTAATTTCTTTAGCATTCCCATTAAAACATATACATGATAAGGTAGGGCTTTTAGGGTTTATTTATTTATGTATTTATTTTCTGAAAAAAGACTAAATCTGTAAAGAGAGGTTTCATTTGATCTGGGACTGATTGTCTCTGTTTGACTTGAATCAGAACAGGAGGGGCACAGTCATTCACACACATCGCCCTTCCACAAGAACACAGCCTGACAGGCTTGTCCCAGGACTGAACCACAGTAACTGTACAAGATGTACACAACGTTAGTACACCCTACCCAGCAGGTTTCATAGAGATTTGAAGCATGATGGTGGACATGTATATCTGTATGACCCCAGGACAAAAGGTTTTCTCTTAAAACAAATGTGATGACTACTTGTAGCCCAAGATTCATAAATATGAGAAGCAAATTGGACTTTCAAAGCTGGGACAGGGTTGTGGTTTCTCCCCCCTCCCCACTAGCTGTTTGGCATTTACAGGTTTTTGAAATAACTGTAATCAACAACCTCTTGTTGAATACTTTTAAGAAAGCCTTTATCTTTGTCTCTAGCAAGCCTTATTTGCTGTACTAATACCTTTCATGCCTGCAGTCAGACCTTTCAAAAAGCAAATTAGAAGAGAATTAGTGAACAGGCGCAGCTTTGTGTGTGTTGCATACAGCTGGATTCCTTTTAAACTAATGGGCTTTTGTAATATTTTCCAAAATGCAGAGAACTTAGAACACAGAGTCATAGAAAATTTAGGTTGGAAGGGACCTCAGGAGGTCATCTAGTTCAACCCCCTATTCAAAGCAGGACCATATCCAACTAGATCATCCCGGCCAAGGCTTTGTCTACCTGGGTCTTAACAACCTCTAAGGATAAAGACTCCGCAACGTCTCTGGGTAATCTGTTCTAGTGTTTTACTACCCTTCTAGTGAGAAAATGTTTCCTAATATCTAACCTAAACTTGAGACCATTGCCCCTTGTCCTGTCATTTGCCACCACTGAGAACAGTCTAGCTCCATCCTCTTTGCAACCATCCTTCAGGTAGTTGAAGGCTGCTATCAAATCCCCCCCTCCGTCTTCTCTTCTCCAGACTAAATAAGCACAGTTCCCTCAACCTCTCCTCATCAGTAATGTGCCTCAGTCCCCTAACCATGTCCATTGTCCTCCACTGGAGTCTCTCCAATTTGTCCACAGATTGTCTAATGTTAATAAAAATGTATAGTTTTGCAGATGGCTTGAATGTGTGTGCGTGTGTGCTTGCGCACATGCACACACGGCATACGCAAGGCAGTCATGATGTAGTATTTTAAAATATTGAGACACTGAATTAAATCCTGTTCTCAGGCTTAAGGGATTCAAAACAGGTAAAGCATTTAAGATGTCTGCCTCTTTCATAAATACCAATCTGAGATTTTCCTCATATGCAAGGGACAGCCTTATTAAGCCTACTTAACCCTAGTTTATGAAAACGGTGTAGTCTGCCTCAATTTGAAAAGTAATTGACACCTAACTGATGAAAATAAGTACCTTTGTTACAAAGGAAAGCAGCAGTCTTGTGACTAGAGCTGGTGGAGAATTGTTCCACAAAATGGATTTTCATCAGAAAATGCTAAGTCACTGAAGTAAAAAAAAAGGAGTTGGCTGAAAGCTGTTTATGAATTATTAGAAATAAATATCATAATTCAGAATTTCCATTGGCTTTCAAATGATTATTATGAATACTATTCCTAGTAGCAGTACTCCTATAACAGCACCAGAAGTCATAACAGAGAACATGGCTCCATTGTGCCAGGCTCTATACTTCCCTATTACACATCACAATTATATAATATAACTTCTTATTTAAAAAATAAATCTCTTGTGGCAGTCTGATTTGACATTTCACCTTTGGGTGGGTCCTCTGAACACCTGAACCAGAAGATCCCTGCCCTCTCCGCTCCACTTTAAAACCAAACATTTCCATGGTCTGACAAGTACTGACTACAGCAGACTTGAGGGAATTCCCTTACAGAAACTGTCAGTTCCACTCTATAATTAGTCAGAGAAGTCTTTGGGTACATTCCCATTGCCATCACCCCTGTAACTGCAGTTCATGCAGACAAACCTGAGCTCAGGTTCCAGTAGCAGTGTATCTACAGCACCCTGGAGCCTAATCTGGGCTGTTAAACCCACCCGAGAAGCTGCACAAACAGTCACCCAGGCTGAACTCTGTGCTGCTGCAGCTCGACTGCTAGTAAGTAGTACCCAAGTCTGGGAATGAGCAGTCAGCTCGGTAGGTAGTTTAGACTCCCTTGCAACAATACAGCGCATTCCCACCAGGCCACCTGACAGTGACTAGCCCATCTCCTCAATACTTCAAATAATACCTACCACTGCAGTGTCCTTGCACACCCTCCCTGTTCCAGATTTAAAGTAACAATACAAAAGGGCAACGAAAACGGTGAGGGAGCTGGGGGACATGACTTATGTGGAAAGACAGAGGGAACTGGGCTTATTTAGTCTAGAAACGAAGACACTGAGAGGGGATCTAATAGCAGCCTTCAACTACCTGAAGGAGGTTTCAAAAGAGGATGGAGCTAGACTGGTCTCAGTGGTGGCAGATGACACAACAAGGAACAATGGTCTCAAGTTGCAGCAAGGGAAGTTTAGGTTAGATATTAGGAAACATTTTCTCACGAGGAGGGTAGTAAAGCACTGGAACCGGTTACCCAGAGAAGTGGTGGGAGCTCCATCCTTGGAGGCTTCCAAGGCCTGGCTAGACAAAGCTTTGGCTGGGATGATCTTGTTGGGGGTGGTCCTGCTTTGAGCAGGGAGTTGGACAAGATGATCTCCTGAGGACCATTCTAACCCTAACTTTCTATGATTCTATATCTTCAGTCCTTTGCAATGCAAAGAATGAAATGAAGGGAAGAGGATGCTACCCATTCCAGTCTCATTTGCCCTGTTTTCCCTGCATACTTATGCTCTCTTTTCTTATTTTTCTTCTTCTTCATGATGAAAATGATGAAGAGAGAAGTGGAATGATCACAACAAGCTGCAAGCACTCTGGTAGAATCAGCAGCATGTTTTCCCTGTAGCAGAAGGGGACTAAAATGCAGTGCCTAAATAATGAACGCAGCATCCTTTTAACTTTCCCTTTCAGTGCTGCTCAATTTACTGGACCACGCTGTGTCTTTTTTGGCTACTGCTCAGCTCCTAACCTAACTTTGCTAATACATATCACATTATCCCTGCTCTTCTTCACACACAGCCGGTCATTGCAACTCATTAGGTAGACACTGGAGCTGCAGCATTCTAGCGGTGACGACACACAGGGTAGAAAGTAGGAGAGGAGGATACTACAAGCCTATTTTCCTCCTGCAGGGCGGGTTATCCTACTGCACCAAAAAAACCCATATGACAATGGCTTCATCAGTTTCTGCATCAAACACTTTGGGTTCAAGAGCCAGAATCAGGGTCTAGGAACAGGGTGGACTCTGGGTGTGGGGCACAGCCACACAGGACCTCATGCTTTTGGAAGCCCTGTGCCAGTACTTGTTCCCCACTTGCATTTTTAAAGGGAAATCTAGCTGACTCCCAGCAAGAAAGGTCCCAAGGCCAAAATCAGCACCGCTATAAGCAAATGCAGCTCTATGGACTTCAGTGGAAGTTCTTCTACTTATAAGACACTAACTGTGAGGTTTTTATATTCCTTTATAGTGGGGGGGGCATGGCCACTCAAACATATTTTAACAATCCTCAAAGAAGTAAGACATTGGTCACTGTTGTCCCTCTGCCTTCCCTATGGCGAGTTAATGTGTTACATCTTGTGTTGTGTCAAGATTGACTGTGTAATTTTACTAACAAGTTAGACAATGGGTTTGTATAGAATGGTTTGGATAGATGGGATCCAGGCATGGGGCTGGACTAGATCTCTGAAGGTTCCTTCTACCTTTATTTCCCTATGATTCGATGAATTAATTTACACATCCCTGCCCATCCTCCTCAAGAGCCATGCCCTTCCCCTCTACAGGACAGATCACAGGGGCCTGCCTGGGGCTCAGCATCTCTCACACCTGGTCCTCCCAAATCTGAGCCGTTTATGGTCAGAGCATAGGGGGACCAAACACCCTGTGTACCCTAGCACTTGGAGGGTAATCTCCCTCCATTTCCCAGTCTCTGGAGTGGTCCTGCCAGTGTTTTAATTCCTATATGGCCTAGGCCTCAGTCAAACAGAGTTATAAGGCAAGTCAGTAAAGTCTACCACTGCCTACTTGACACAAGTATTGTCATAGTAGCTAACATCATTGGAGCTCCAGCGAGGAAAGGGTAGGGTAGGGACAGCATAACAAGCATACTGGTGCTTACAATGCCGAAGAGAAACAGTGAGCTGGGGGATTTGCTTTTCCTCTCAAGTCTGAGCACCCAGTGGGCACAATTGGCCTTTGGGTGGCATGATGAGTGGAGACTGAGCTGCACATCTATACAGCCCAGAGCCAGGAGCGAGCAGAATGGGAGGAGGGCAAAAAGTGCTGCATATTTAGTCACCATTAATAAAAAATGACCCTGTACCACATCCTGATGTAATGATAATATTTCCTTCCTCCCAACACACAAGCTTCTGAGAAGTGAGTGGTCCTGATCTGCCCATGCCAACGTGCTAGGATAAACTCATCTGAATGAGAAGCCCTTTTTTCTAGCCATATTTTACAGGGGCTCAAGGGTACAAATCCAGTGTAATACCCCACTGGGCAAAAGCTCCTGCTGCAGGGCATATGGCAAAGCACTCTTTCCTTTAAGCAGCTTAGCTGATTACCAGGCTCCAGAGGTTCTCAAAGTCTCATGTGGTCTGGGAGAACTCCCGGCCCTCAGCCCCACACCCCCTCCCTGCCACTGCCTTTCCACACTTCTGCTAAAACTTGAACCGTGCTTGTCCTGGTTTCCTACCAACCTACCTATTTCACTGGGAGGCACTTGAGCAATGACATTCCAGAGCTAGCAACAGTCAAACCTCAAAACGTACAAAGGTGCCAGTCAGATAAGCTACCAAAGCATCCTGGTGCTTACAGCCTTTATGTCACCTAGGTGTGCAGAAGTGGTTTGGAAATGTGATAAATCAACCCTCTCAGGGGATCTGCTGTACTCCCCAAGGGAGCTCATAGTTAGCCTCTCTCATAGGGTTAAATTCTCCTCTCCCCACGTGCCAGCTGAGTGTGCTGAAATATGGGACCTATGCCTCAAAGTTCACAGAACCATGTCAGAACTGCTGTTGAACCCTTGGGGCCACTGTTATTGTCGTTCCCTTTGCATGGAGGCCTAGACCTCCCTCATCCTTGCCCCATGTCACCCCAGATACCTATGCTAGTGGTGCAGGGAGCCTCAGAGTCATAAGCTCCCAGGTCTTGCTCCTCATCCAACAGAACTGCATTGCTTTCACTAAGTCCAAGAAGTGAAAAGAAATAGCAGGACAGAAGTTGCCACATGGCGTTTCATTACTTCCCAGTCCTGTCCAGAGCCAGGGGATGACATAGCAGAATAATGCAACTTTAGCATAATGGAGGAAGATTTATATTAAGTCTTAAACTGTTTGGTTTATGTAGTAGAGTGGTTGAAATCTGAGGTTAACCAGCACTGACAAGCCATGGAGCAGTATTTCAACTTTTCTACACTGTAACGCTAGTCACACTTTGCTCTTCTCATAAGACACACCCTCTGGTCCCCTTCACCTTACCAAAATACTTTGGAAAAGAGAAAAGACTAGAAATAAGCCCCTGGTACTTACACTTTCCCAGACTCCTGCAGCAGTTCCAGCCACTGAGCCTGTTCAAACTCTGACTCAGCTGCCAGGACAATGTTACCCTGGGAAAGAAAAGCAAAGCCTGCAATGAGAGCTGCTGGTGTAGCACATGCATATGCATATACAACATCCTGCACATGGTCCTATCCAGGCCACCAGTGGACTCAGGTATTGTAAGCACTGCTACCTGCCCACCATTGATACTAGTCCAAATGGTAGAAAAAACTGGATGGGCTCTGGAGCCAGCCCTATCCTTTGACTCTCATTGAGGTGGCAAGGCACATAAGCAAATGATGGAGGGCAATGGGCAGCAATGCTGCTAAGTGGTTCCATTTGCTGTGAATAAACAGAGCATATCAATTGCCGGGGCTTTTGCTCCAGCCCTCTCTTCAGTGATAAGCTCACCTACTTGAAAAGAAAAGAGTTCACTCACATGGAAGTCCTCGTGGGAGATCTTTATGGCATAAGGCATGTTGGGCTCTTCTTTGGCCTCCACGATGCAGCCCCCCAGAGGAATGACACCCTAGTGTGGAACCAGTGTTGAAATCAGTCAGTATACCTTCAGTGAGCAGATACAAGGCACAGCCAAAAGCAAGGCATATCAGGGACTCCCATTCTCAGCTTTCCCCATGCCCCTCTTCAGAATCTGGCAGTATCACAAAAATCAGCATGTATAGTTCCTGAGAAGCAGGATTGACACCTCACAGCACCCAGGGGAGCCTGCTATAACTGATTAAAGGGACGTGCTAATCAGGTGAAGATCTGGGGGTGAGGAGGGAGCGTCTGAACCCTGCTTTGACTCCTGCTCCACCCAAAGTATAAAACCAACTGCCTGGCAATAGCAGCAGCATTTCTAGTCAGGCAGTGCTGAGGAAGTCCCTTGACTTCATGGATCATTATAATCTACCTGATCCCTTCCAAACTCTTCACCTTCTCCTTTTTAACGGTCTTGATGTTTCGCCAATCAAGCTTTCCTTTGTTCTACAATGCTGCTGTCTGTTAGCTGCTCCCGAAACTCCTGTCACAGCCCTGCGGATCGTCTTTAACTCATTCCAGTGAAGTTATATTTGTTTTCACTGCAATCAAACTAAATAATACAGCCCTAGGCCTCTAGAGCAGTGGTCTCCAAACTTTTCTGATCGTGCACCCCTATCAGTAAAAAAATTTTTGAGCACACCCTCCCAATATATGTATATTTATTTATAAATTATATACATGTACTACTGTACTAATATATTACGTACATTATAAAACATACACAAAAATAGAAATTAAAAAAGGATGAGATAAAAAATAAATATAAATAGTTCTAATATTTTCTTCCCGCACCCCAATGGATCGTCTTGCGCACCCCACTTTGGAGACCACTGCTCTAGAGTATTAATAAAGCTTCTAATTTAACTGCAGGAAAAGATGTTGTTTTATAGGTGATGACGCAGCCAGAGAGCAGAGGAAGCAAAATTCTAGATTCACACATGGTGCTAATGGGCTGTACAGGGAGCCTAATCTTGCCCACCTCCAGTGGGTGCTGGGATATGAAAACTGGAAAGAAATGGGAGGTTCTTTTGTTAAAGACCATGGGGTTAGTTGCTAACTTTTGCCTTATATTTTACAATTTTAGCTTTGCTGTAGGCTAAGCTTCCATTATTGTTGTAAGTATATTATAATTACCGTTTCCTTTATTATGTTCCATATTCACAAAATGCATCTTTTCATGTGCAGAGTACAGTGGGTTATGGATGGTTGCTTGCTCACTTACAGAGAGAAATGTGGGGGTCGTCCATAGGAATACAGTGTTTTTGGATAAAAGGGCTATTTTGCTCTATTTCCAAATGTTCTTTCCAGTCAACACTACTGTAACTCCATTCAGTGGCACCATGCTCACTTTGTGAAGTGCCAGATCACCTTCACTTTTGTAGCCAGGTCAGTGGTACTTGGTTACCTTCTCTTATGATCAGGGATCCTGTTTTCTCTGATTTAAAAAAAATAATCCCCAATTTTTGGTTTAAAAAAAGTAACCCCAAATCCACCTTTTTGTGATTAAAATGAAACGCCACTATATATCTCTCTTTATATTAGTGGTGTTTCATTTAAAGCATGGCAAAATTTAAATCATGGCAAAATCATCCAGCAGGTCTAAGAAGTTATGCTTCAATGAGTAACTACAAATGCAACCATGAGGGAGTTGGTGTCCCCATTTATGGCTCCTGGACTTCATTTCTCTAAGTGGTAGTTTCCCATGCATATTGGTGCACATGCTAGCATATCACCAATGCCTGCTGCAGGTGAAATCAGACCCCCTGAAGTGCATGTCCTTTGTGGCTGGTGGTCCATGGAGAACAAAAAATGGGTACTCCCACTAAAAGCACAGGTGGCAAAGGCCTGAGAGATGAACCCTCCCCTTCCTTATCCTGCATGTGTATGAGGTATACTGGGGCACTGTTGTGTCTGACTAGATTTGCAGGTACAGATTAACAGCAAGTCATGACGAGTCAAGTAATAAACCAGGTGATGATTAGAGTAGCCTCACAGCAGACTATTCGAATGGCCACCAGATGAACTGGGTAATCATGAGATCAGAGTATGCACCATGGCTGGGCAACAGCACTAGCAGGACATGGACAGACAATGGCAGCAGCTGCCCTTCCTCCACTCCATGTTGGCAGTTGCAGCTGGTGACCCAGCCACCTGGCTCCTTGTTACATTAGTGCATGAGATGACTAAAGAAGTTGGGCTGTGAACCTAACATCAGGAAAAAGTATTAAAAAATAAAACCAAGTAGCTGGTGGGGTTGGAGGGAGCCTGAGTTAAGTTTGTTTTTTTATAAGAGGTTCATCAACATGCCTATATCATTTGGAGGTGCCTCTGGGTCCAGCGACCCAGGGTTGGGGTTAGATAACCTGCTTCCTCTGCTCTCTGGCTGCTTGTAAGAACAGAGCTGGAGTCCTAATGGACCCCACAGAAGAGTGCTGACCTTTGGGTGAATATTGAAGTATTTATTGCTTTCAAAATTCTTCTTCTCACTCTCAGCATAGTAAAGCAGAAAGCTCTCCTTGATGATGAAGAACCTGAGGGGAAAAGAAACAAAAAAATAAATAAATCCTAGTAATGCCCTCCTGTCTTCGAACATCCAATTCATCACAACCTCAGACAACCTTTACCTAATGAAACTCTCCCCTTGAGCCAAGAGGTTTTATTATTTCCATTCTGCAAATGGAAGAACACAGGTAGAGAGAAGCAAAGTGCTTAGTCAAGGTTATTCAAAGATTCAAAGTAACCCCTGGAACCAGTGAAGGTTAATTTGAAGGCAACAGAGATTTCTTATAATATGTGCCAGTGGGGTGAAGTAGCCCCAGAGAATAAGTCACTGTTCTGATCCTGCTGCTGACAAATGCCTGGTAGCCTGTTCTGTGTTCTTGCCATTAAGGGCATTAAAGGGTGGAAGTAATTTCCCCAGAATCCTGAGAGCAGAGATCCTATCCAAGCCTTTGGTGTTCATCCTCTGGAAATGGAAAAGAAACAATTTCTTCAGACATTCATTGCATTAACAATGTACTGTGTTCTGCTCAGCCATCATCCCAATGAATGCCATTGAATAGAAACACAACATCAAAGCTCCTGTAAATTAAGCTTTGAAACTATAAGAATTCTTTGAGTGTTCCTCAAAATTATGAATAAAAAAGATTTTTTTTACTTATTTAGACTTTCAAAAAGCTGTTGAAAAATCTCACTTCTATTAAGAAAAGTAAACAGTTGTAGATTGAAAGGTAAAGTAGTGCACTGTGCGGACTGTAACCAAGGCACTGGGGAAATAAAAAGCAAAATTAAAAGGACAGTTTTCAACATGGCAAAAGGCTAACAGTAGGGGAACCCAAAATTTCATATGAAGGTGGGTGGGAAGATCAATGGAGTTATGGAAATTTATAAGTCAGGGATATACGGGCCAGCGTTCTTTATATTTATTAATAACCTGCTGAAGTGGTTAAATGGTGAAGTGCCATAATCTATAGATGACACAAAATTATGTAAATCAGTGAAATGTAGAAAAGAGTATGCATAATTTCCAAAGGGGCCAGCCAAAGATAAAGAAGCAGACAACATGGTGCCAAATGAAATACACTGTACAAAATCTGGAATTTACACCATTATGGAATCATTTAAATTACCCATATGGAAATTAAATTGAGTGAAGGAAAAAAAAAGGCTTGGATATCACTGTGGGCAGTGCAACAAAACCTCCTGCTCAATTCACAGCAATAGCAGAATGCCCCGTGCATTTCATGGAGTCTCTGAATCTTTGGGGGGTTTTTAAAGATACTGAATGGTAGAAAAATTAAATGGTCTGTTCTTATTTACTTAGCCAAAGAAAAGTGCTCTTAGATTACTTTGAATTTAAGACTCCCCCAATAATTAGATTCTACACACGGACATTTTTTACATTACCTATACATTTTCCATGTATAGCTTCTAATTATCAGAAGGTGTCTTAAATTCATCAACCCACTGCGGCAGCATGGAAAGCAGCAGCAGCAACAGCAGGGGAGGGGGCAGGCAGTTTGGGGGGCAGGTAGCCCCCTTGTCTCATGGCCTCACACCAGTTGTCTCCTTGCAGCCAGTCCCCCTGTTGCCTCTGCCTCCCCTATTGCCTCTGACCCAAACTTCAGCCCCTGCAGGCTCTGCTCCCCACAGCCTTTCTTGCTTGCCCCACCACTGCTTGCTGCCAGGCATGGCTCTGTCTCTCTTCCCTCCCCGGCATGAACCACACTGATGCCCTAGCTCATGCCCAGCCATGCAGCAGTGTCCCAGGCAACAGCTGCCTGCTCCCTGCAGCCCCTGCCCCCACCTCCCCCCAGTGGCCTCTGCCCCCTACCTGCTCCCCAAAAGTCTCTGCTCCCTTGCTTCCCCTCTCCTCCTCCCCCCATCTCCCCAAACCCAACATCACTCACTGCTTGAGACACTTATATGAATGTGAGCATTAGACAAGATAGAAAAAACCAGGGCTACAAGCCCTCCACTTTCAGGTCAAAGTGCCCAGATTGAGAGACCAGGAAGAAATTTGCCCTGTGGATAGTGGTCACTGTCAGAGACAGGATGTTAGACTGCATGGACCTTGGATCTGACCCAGAAGGGCAGATCCCATCTCCCCAAAATGCAGAGACCTCTCCTATGGAACTGAGCACCTGTGTCATAATGCAGAGAAACAGAGCAACCCTTTGGCAGCAGATTAGGACAAAAAGTTACAAAATTAATTTGAGGTAGGTCAAGTATAATTATCCAGCCTGGAATATGGCCAGGTCCTGCTCTTTGATGAAATATCACCAGGTCTGTGATGACAGCCGGTTGGGTCAGCAGCTCCATCTTCCATCTGATAGTCTTGTGAACATAAAAACTGCTGGCAAAACTTCAGATTTCCTGGAGTTGCCTTCCTCCCTGCCCGGTTGCTCATTTCAGTCTAGGTAAAATTCTGGGTAGAGCCAGGGGAAACCAATTTGCTGCCTCAGCAGAAGCAGACCTCTTGATTCACACTCGGAGCACTTCATGCTTGGCTGGTTGCTCTGCTTTCTGTTCCTTGAAAAAGCAACTGCTTCTGCTCTCAAGGCAGCAAAGTATCTAGAGAGATAGAAGCAGCACAAGCTCCCTGTTCACTTACTACATGCAGTCAAATAAGGGCTGGTTCATGGTAAGACTGATATTACAAATTATCCAAACAGAAACTATGGGCCTTGTACACATCACACTTTGATTGGTGTTAGTGTTACCTTGAGTTTGGAACAGTTATACTTAAAAGGCTAAAAACCTTTTCTGACTGTCCCCCACCTGCACAGCTGAGACTTGCCACTAGAGGGATGGTGAGCCAGGACAGCTTTCCAACCCTGCTGTAGGCAGCAATAAGAGAAAGATTGGGGGGGGGATATGAGGCCGGGTGGTAGAGAATTATTGGGAAGGGGGTGGGGAATGAAGTGGGAGGTGGGTGGACAGAAATGAGACTGTGGAACAGTGGTGAAATGAAGGAAGTCAGCCACTGAAGGATAAAATAATAATTTTAAAAGAATTTAAAAAGAAATAAACAAGTAAATTAAAAAAAGCCTTATATTTTAACAAATTGTTATTTGGGATTGGGCTGTGGGGGGTGCTGGTCATGCTTCCTGAGATGGCTGGGAGGTAGGAATGGTGAGGGAAGATGTTTTTGGAGAAGCTCCTGCCCCTGCCCTGGGAAGGAAGTTCTAGCTCACGGGGACCCAATGTGGCCCCCCACCTTGTTCCCCCATACCCCCCTAGAACCTACTCCTGGAGCCATTCATACCCTGCAACCTGGCTACTGGACATGTACCCTGCAAGCTGTTCACACAGGGTTGCACCCATGGGAGTGGGAAGGTCACAACTCTGGGGGCAGGAGGGGGATCTGGTTTGGTGCCAGAACTGCCTGCTGGGCAAATAAGAGTTCAGGGGGTGGAAAGTTTGTCTACACAGAACAGGAGGGTGGGGGAAAGCACACCACAGGCTGAGATGCTGGCAGACTGCAGCTTGGGCAGCTAATCTGTGAAGAGTGGCCACACATCAGTAGGACATGAGCTGGGTAACACAGATCAGAGCTAAACCTGTCTTGAGTGGCATAACTTTAACCCACTTAAAGTGTGCTTAAAAGTAATTTCAGGTGTTAATGTATGGGCAATCCAGGGGTTAAGAGCTCCAGGAGCTGCCTAAAATTAAGGTGTAACACAGCCCTATTGCTCACCCTATTGCTCACCCTCTTCTTTTTGAGGGGCCTGAACCCCTCCCACCTTTTGCTAATTTCTTACTTTCCTCTGATGAGTAAAAGGATGCAGTGTCTACAACAAGGGTCAATGCTGCTTTGTGCACTGGCCAACAGAGGGCACTATTTGAGCAGGCAATTAATACACAGACTTGCAAAGCCCAGCACAGTACCTTGGTACTGACTTGTCCTGATTTCTACAGTTTGCTGTGTAGCTTTGCTGCTCCTTCTACTAAAACTCCAGTCCTTCCTCCTTATTTGGAACAAAAGGATTTACACAGGCTACACTCAAATTAGAACAAGAAAAACCAACAGCTGCCATCATTAAGGGAGATTAAATTAAATTGTACAAGAAGGGAAACAAAAAATCTTAGGTTCCAGAGCTCTTCCCCCAGCAGAGGTCTAGGAAGCATATTGAGAAGTGCAGACAGACGTGCAGCTCCCAGGCCTAGCTCATGACCATTCACAGAAATTGCCATGAGTTAGACTGATCCTCCCTATCCAGCAGACATTAGCTGTTGGTTCAGCTGGGTGGAGGATCAGATCCAATTTGAAACCCATCCAAGGAGAGAGGCTGTGTTTCCACCTGGCTCCACCACTCCTCCCTCCCAGCTCTGGTGCTCTCTCTGGATAGGAGGGAGAGAAGGCAGGGGATGGAGGGAGTTCTGGGGTTTTCAGCCCCACAGGATGGGGGGATAGTTTGGAGGTCCCCTAAGGTGAGGGTCTCCAATCCACCCCCCACCCACCACTCCAGCAAGTCTGAAACCCTCTCCCAGAAGGGATCTCCCTCTCTCCCCACCCAGCTCAAGCCAGGCTGCTGTTGCAGCAGAGCAGACAGAAGTTAATGAAATCAACTCCACTTAGGAGGGGCTTGATTTGAACTCTCATACAATTAGGGTTAATTTGTCACATGATCAGAGGGCTCTGCAGCTTTGCCCTTCTGTCTGGGCATAGCTCTAGAGCTATTTCAAGGGACCAGTCACACAACAGATGTCATTTCTGTCTGCACCTTAAGTGGAGCATAACTGTAAAAACTGACTGCAAGCAAAACACCTTCTAATGCAGCAGTGCCAGTGACTTTAGGAGGACACCTTAAAGTTCTTTTTAAATAGCTGAGAGAGAGCAGGCCAGCTGATGTCTTTGCCATATTGTGAATCAGCCTGGAGTTCAGTTCCAGGCAGATGCACCGGTACATACCTCTGGAAAACTGGAGGTTTAACACGGTCTAACTGACTGAAGACATTCTGGAAGGAAATGTTCAACCTCAATGGGCTCTGAAGAGCCAGGAGATAGCCAAGATACCTATTTTTCTTTGTATTATTAATTCAATATGGACATATTTGAGAAAGCAACAACCTGGTAGCCATGTTTAGAGCTGTTTTTCACTGTACAAACAAGCTTTGAGTGACACTGCATTCAGTTGAGGAGAACAGAAGCAACCAGCATTACTTTGCCTGAACAAACTCTAATGAGCTGTTTGGTGCTCAGAAGTGCATAGTGCAACTGGCCCTTTTGTGGCTGTCATATACATCAGACATCCACTCTACTGACTGATCCTCAGGGCTGCCTTCCTGAAAGATGGCACAAGGAACTGAAGATGTTCTCCTCCTATGGCTTCTCTAGAAAACTCACACTTATCCTGGATCATGGGTATGCCCTTCCAAGTGTCTCCAAAACATGCATCTCTGTCCTGCTTGTCCGTGACAGGATCAGTGAAAAGTTATAACATGAATGCAGACAGGCAGTGTGAGAAGTAGCAGAATGCTCCAGGGGAAGTGGGGGCTGAGACATACCTCTACCCTTTTAATTACCCTTTCCAGAAGATCCAAGCCTGTTTACCATGTCCGAGCCTACCCCTGTATGACCCCTCCTGATGCAGCTGTTGCATTTAAATTCTACCCCCCATGACAAGAGTTGGTAGTTTCCAGCACATATGCTAATGGAAAATGCATCTATATTTACTAGAGTACCTCCAGACCTACTGGCACCATTGGAATAATTCTACGTGACTAAATCTAAAGCACCTTATAATAGTGCCCAAACAAGACACCAGAAAGATCCAACAGAGGCTGACTGGCTGGTCTGATCATCAATCTCACTGTCTGATCCTCTGTTTCTGTAGGATACAGGTCTACGCTCAGTGTGTTCCAGTCACCTGTTGCTTCTAGTCATTAACCATAGCAGGGGTGGGCAAAATGCGGCCCGGGGGCCAGATGCAGCCTGCCGCCAGGCTATTCTATCCAGCCCACAAGGCCCCTAAAAAAATTAGAAAATTAATATTTATTGTCCCCTAGCTGCCTATCATGCGGCCCTCCATGGCTTGCCAAAACTCAGTAAGTGGCCCTCCACCCAAAATAATTGCCCACCCCGAGCTATAGGCTATGACTTCCATAGGCTGGAGTCGTCTTTGTACTCCTTTGTTTCCACAACATGCAACACAATGACACTGGATCCCTGACTTGATTGAGTCTGTTACCACTTCAGTGAGAAATCAAATAATAATATCTGAAGGCATCAGATCTTCCTTGGCATGACTTGCAACTCTGACAACATGGCACTGTATAGATGTATGGAAACAGGAAAGTGAATCTGACCAGAAACACCAATGCAACAGTGAAAATACAAGTTACAAGCAGTGTGAATTAGGAAATGTCTATTCATTTGTCTTCACATTGCACAACCTTGGATACTATTTCCAAGACAGGCAAGGACATTTCATTATGAATAGGAGTGCTTGTTAATTTAACAGATCCCCTTTAAACCCAAGTGCTACAGTTTAGTTTCAGTGGTTTGGATGGCTATGGCTCCTGATAATCTTTATGATTTAGATTTTTCTCTGAAAAAAAAAAATCCCATCTGAACTCCCAGCAGGGTTATGCTTCTTATGGATTAATGAAATTTTAAAGTCCTGACTTCCACCAGATGGATAGAATCCAGGGGGATTTGGAATTATAAATAAATGAAATAGAATTTAATAATAGAAGAATACATATGGATAAACGTGAAGGGGGAAAAACGCATTTCAAACCTGGGTCATTGACATCCACCTTACTGAATGTTACAAACACATCTCATGTCCTCTCGTGATGGCTAGAGGCAAGGTCAGTAAAGTTGCTGCTTTAGACCTTTGACTTTCAGGACAAAGCCAGCACATTTCAACGTAAACATAAGGGTTATGTCAATGCGCTGTCTGTGCTGAAACCAGGAGCTCCACTTGGCCCATTTGTCACTGCTCCATATGCAAAAGCTACTGGTTAAGGCAACATAGCCTCAGACCAGCCCTATGGGAAGATCCCAGCCCTTTTTATTTAGCTCTAGCTACTCACAGACTAACAGCCCTGAAATCACACTGGAATCAAAGTAGGGCTCAAAGTGCAATTATAATGATCCAAATTACAGTATATGAATAAAGTTACAACATGATCCATTGGAGACAGAAAAAGAAGCCACGATACTATGTGGAAGCTGAGGTTCCCTCATTTTTAAGTACATTTTTCCAGCAGCGATGGTTAATTAAATTGGTTACTTAATGTCTGCAATGTATTCTGAAGACATAATGGACCAAGTTAAATCCTACCATTATCAAACTTTAAAATTGTCCCTGGTTCTTCAGTCTAGCAGGATTTTTTGGCAACAGTACAGTCCTAAATATACCAAGTCCTAGATGTCAGAACAGTGTGATTTTTACTCCCTAGAGATATACCAGGAAAACTAGGACAATGGCAGCATTATAAACAGGTCAGCTCTCAGGCTGCAGCACTTCTCACTTGTTCTGCTTCTAGGCATATTTACAGACTTCCCTTAGCTGTTTTATATTCTGGAGAATTTGGGGTGGTGAAAGATAACCGGTATGGTACAGGATAGTATGGAATGGAGAACTGGTGTGCAGAGCCAGTCAATGATGTACTGAGAGGAGGGGTTCAAGCTTAAATGAACATGTGTCTTCAAATCCTTTCTTCAGAACAGCACTCTGAAGATATACCAATATCACAGTGTCTCCATGGCCCAAAATACTACCCTGCTCCACGTGTGCTATCTCCCACATCAGAAGCAGCACAGCCATTTTTGTGTGGTGCTGCAGATGGGCTATTTATTTAGCACTGCCTCTCTCAGTTACAGTTTTTCTGTGCTAGTTAGCCCATCTCAAGCACCATGTGAATGTGAACACACTGCTTCCAGCTTGGGAGGCAGCATGTGCAGAACAGCACAGTGTGTTTAAGCATAACCCTCCTTGCATGGTAAGTTTGCAATGTAGACCTACCCTAAAGTTAGTTCTTGATGCAAGTCTGTTTACACACACACGCTGTTTTTAAGTGTCACTTTTAAAAATCATACCATAATTTTTCTACTATTCTAGGGCATATGAGAGTCCTACAGGCTGACATCCTCTGTTTATCCACACAGCTGGTACTGGAGCAGTAGGACCTTCTCCACAACACTCCAGCTCCTGCCTAACCCTTGACCTGGAAGGTCACTTGCAATGAGGAAAACAAAAGTCATGCTTGGGCTTAAAGATAGACTGACACCTGCCCATAGGAATTGGATTGAAACCACCTCAACCGTATCCCTACAAACAGTCCTAACATGGTAACATCTGCTGACACTACCAGGGGACGTTAGGTAGTACACAGGTAGCTGACTGTCACATGTGTGGTCATTTCAGTGGGCTGTAGCCCACTCAGCTCCTCTCAGTTGCAGGATCAGAGCCACAGGCCAGATTCAAACAAAAGATATGAAAGCCCCTTCCTCCCTGTTCTACTCCCCCGAGTCCCCCATGAGTAACCACTTTGACTGTCCATGGTTTTTCTGAGGTGGCTGCTACCTGTGATGGCCATCCTGCTGGAAAAGGGAGGTTCTGTGCCAGCTCAGCAAAACTGAAACAAGGCTTGGTCTCAAGGGACATTAGCGCTCTGGGAAAAAGCAAGATTTGGCACTTTCTCCTAACTACTATGCCTCTTCCCATTAGCGTGTACAGCCCAGCAACAATATGGGACCCTTGCCCCTTTCACTTCTCCTTTCAAAAAGAGCCTTTTCTGGCTCTTCTAAGTAAATGCTGTCTCCTGGCAGAGGGTCCACATTCTTGCTCAAGGTCCTGGGAGGACTGGGGTCCTGGGCAGGGGTGTTTGTGCTTAGCATCTGGTAAAGGGATGGTCAGCCAGCTGGGAGAATCCATGAAACCACAGACAATGAGAAGGGGCTTCTATACACGTGCAGGGAGGCTGCTCCAATGAATTGTAATTCCAGCACATAACCGAGTCTGCTGGAGCGCAATAATTACTGCACTCCAGCAGACTCCAGTGTCACATGCATTAGCGTCCCCATGCTGAAAAAATGGTGGCATGGTGCTTTAAACTAAAGCTCGTTTGACAAGCTTTAGTTCAAAGCACCCCATTGCCATTTTTCAGTGCAGGAATGCTGAAAGAAGTGATGCTCCGGGCACTTTTAATCAGTGCGGCTCTCAGAGCTGTGAAAATAAAGCGTCCCCCTCCCCACTGCCCTGTTTCCCAGAGCACAGTTAGAAATGCCCAATGTCCCCATCCTACAGGCTGTTAATATCTCCCCTGCTAAATGTTGTGGCAAGTCTCATGCATGCCAGTCATGGCTTCATTTCCCTTGATGTGTCCCTAACACTGTAGAAGGGACAGGTCTGAGTTGCTTGTTGAGCAATAATGGGAGGTGCAGGCAGCCTCAAAGTAGAAGGGATTTGCAAGCTCAGGGCAGCAGAAGACATCTTTCCAAAGCTGGCCCGTACTTCAGCAGTCTCCTAGCTTGGTTTTTACTGGTCCAAAGTACTTTCAATATCCAAACACTGTCATTTCTGTAAATGTCATGTGTAAGCATCATGCCAGCCATGGCACCAGCAGTGTGAAGAGTAACAGATGGGGAGGTGAAAGGGGGAGGGGAGGAATGGGCTGCGCTGCCCTCACCGTCTCCCACTGCCAGCTGCTCCTACACTGGGCTGTGGCTATACCCTGCACCATGGCCCAGCTCAGACCACAGTTCTACCCCGGAGAGGACATAGGGTGGCAGGCAGTGTTGTCTGTACCCGTCCCATCCCTCTGACAGGTCATCATCAATTATCTGGATTCAGGAATCAGATGTGAACTGGCCAAGTTTGCAGATTATACCAAATTATGGGGGAGGGCAGTCACAATGCAGAACAGGCTGGGAATACAGACCAAGTTGGACACGCTCTCAAGGTGGGCTGACCAAAACCTGATGGCCTTTAGTGTAGAGAAGTGTAAGGTGCTGCACCTCAGTAGAAAGAACCTTCAACATACTTACAGGCTCGGCAGTGCTATGCTTGCTAGCACCATGACCAAAAGGCACTTGGGGGTCTTGATTGACCACAAGATGAATATGACCCACCAATGCAATGCTGTGGCTGGCAAAGCAAACCAAACTCTGGCATGCACCCACTGATGCATCTCAAGCAAAACTTGGGAAGTCATCCTCCCACTTTACTCAGCCCTGGTGAGACTGCAGCTGGAGTACTGCATCCAGTATTGGGCCCCCCACTTCAGGAGAGATGTGGAGAAGCTTGAGAGAGTCCAGAGGAGAGCCACTCATATGATCCAAGGCCTGGAGGCCTGACAGAGGCTGATGGACTTGTGACTTTTCAGTCTGGAAAAGGGAAGGCTCAGGGGGGACTTGGTGGCATCCTACAATTATATAAGAGGGGTACATCAGGACCTGGGAGAACAGCTGTTCACCAGAGTTCCCCAAGGGATAGCAAGGCCTAATGGCCATAAACTCCAGGAAGGCCAGTTTAGACGAGGCATAAGAAAAAAGGGTTTTTATGGTGTGAGTGTTCACGGTCTGGAAGAAACTGCCCCCAGAGGTGGTGCAAGCACCTACTCTGGACTCTTTAAAAAAATTTTTGGATGCATTTCTTGCTGGGGTCACTTGGAGAAAATCATCAAGGAGCACATCTGTGGAGGGCTAGCTGGGCAGATCATGCTCAGGGGCAACCAGCATGGGTTCATCAAAGGCAGGTCCTGCCTCACTAACCTGGTTGCCTTTTAAGACCAGGTAACTAAATCCTTAGATGTTGGTGTCGCCGTGGATGTAGACTTTCTAGACTTTAATAAGGCCGTTGACACTGTCTCTCACCCCATTCTCATTAATAAATTAAGTGACTGTGGCACTGATGCCTGCACAGTTGGATGGGTAAAAAAATGGCTGACAGGGCGTACCCAGAGAATAGTGGTGGATGGGTTGTACTCAACCTGGCAAGATGTGAGCAGTGGGTTACCCCAGGGATCAGTCCTCAGGCCCAGATTGTTTAACATTTTCATCAGTGACTTGGACGAGGGGGTGGAAAGCACACTGTGCAAATTTGCTGATGTCACTAAGACGTGGGGTGAGGTGGACACACTTGAAGGGAGAGAGAGGCTGCAACTAGATTTAGACAGACTACAAAAAGTGGGCAGATGAGACTAGGATGGGGTTCAACGTAGACAAATGCAGGGTGCTGCACCTTGGGAGAAGGAATCCACAGCATACATACAGGCTGGGGAGTTCCCCTCTTGAAAGCACAAAGGCAGAATGGGATCTTGAAGTCATTA
>NW_017728947.1:48139365-48140405 GCF_001723895.1 Crocodylus porosus | reverse complement strand
AGGCAATATTTTACAGTTAGGGTGGCCAGAATCTAGAACCAACTTCCCGGGGAAGTGGTCCTCACCCCTACCTTGGGCAAATTCAAAAAAGAGGATTATCACCTGTCTGGGGTCTTGTGAACGCAGCATTCATTCCTGCCTGTGGCAGGGAGTCAGGCTAGATGGTCTATTCAGGGTCCTCCTGACCCTAGCTACTATGAAACTACGATCCCAGCTGACTTGCCACCTACGGTAGAGGGGCTGGACCCAATGATCTCATGAGGTTTCTTCCAGCCCCTAATGTCTATGAAATCTATGAAATCATTGCCTCCCCGCATTCTCCCACAGACCTACCTCCAGGGAACTGCAGTAGCTGCTCTCCACGCTGCCTGGCTGCCACATGCATGTGTGCACATGCACATGCACATGGCACCCCCTGCCTGATCACTTTCCTCCTGCTCCCCCCAGCCCCAAGCAGCCCCTTGCAGGCTGGAACTCTGTCAGCTTTCAAGAAGAAACCCACAGTTTCCTACGTCTTTCTTTTTAAAAGGAGAACCCAGTTTTAAAGTTTGTTGATCCATTTTTAAATTGTTCATGACTTTCATATATTCTTGCAACTCACTTTTGCGTTGTGACCCACAGGTTGAGAAACACTCATCTCGTCCAGTACCCTGCCCAAGGCAGAATCACCCCTGACTAAACCACCTTAGCCAAATGTCTGTCCAGCCTGCTCATGACAATTTCCATGGAGGTTTCACAACTTCTCTAGGTAGCCTGTTCCAGTAGACTGCCCTCATAGTCAGAGAGTTTGCCCGAATCTCCAAACTAAATTTCTCCTGCTGCATCCTGAGACTATTGCTCCTAGTCTTGTCCCTTAGGGCCACAGAAAAAAACCCAACTCCATCCTCTTGGTAATTGCCATTTAGATATATGAAGACTTATCAAATGCTCTCTCTCCCTCGCCTGCTTCAGCCATGGGACTCTTTAGCCTGGAAAAGCGTAGGCTCAGGGGTGATCTGATGGCCACCTATAAGTTTATCGGGGTGACCACCAGGATCTGG
>NW_017728947.1:48122058-48139160 GCF_001723895.1 Crocodylus porosus | reverse complement strand
CAGCGGAGGTGGTTCAAGCACCTACATTGAACACCTTCAAGAGTAAATTGGATGCTTATTTTGCTGGGATCCTATGACCCCAGCTGATTTCCTGCCCTTGGGGTGGGGGGCTGGACTCGATGATCTCCCGAAGTCCCTTCCAGCCCTAATGTCTATGAAATCTATGAAATCTATGAAACAGCCCCACCCTCCAAAGTATCTGCAAATCCATCCAACTTGGTGTCATCTGCAAATTTGCTAAATGTGCATTCTACCCCATTGTCCAAATTATTAATGAAGATGTTGAATAGTACTGATCCCAGGATAGACCCCTAGGGAACCCCACTTAATACCTCCTCCCAGCTAGACATTAAGCCATTTATGACTGCTCATTGAGCATGATCCAACCAGGTATGTATCCTCCACCTTACAGGACTTTCATCTAGTCTGTACTGCCTTAGCTTGTTAATGAGGATGTCATGGGAGACTGTGTCAAAAACCTAGCACATCCACTGCTTCCCCAACCTCCCTTCCCTCCACATAGCCTGACACTTCATCATAGAAAGAAATTATGCTGGTCAGGCATGACTTGCTCTTGGTGACTCCATGCTGGCTTTTGCTGATCACCTTGTCTTCCTTAATGTGCTACATCATAATACATTCCTTGAAGACCTGCTCTGTGATCTTTCCAGGTACTGAGGTCAGGCTGACTGGTCTGTAAGTCCCCAAATGCTCCTTCTTTCCTGTCTTAAAGATGGACACTATGTATGCCTTTTTCCAATGATACAGTTTGGGCTTTAAGGTACAACACATTATAGTAAGAGGCTGGATTGAAATAGCCCTCATCTCTGCTGCTGCTTCTCCTCAGCTTGCAAATTCTTCAGGTTTCCCTCTGCTTTGCACCCTGTGCAACTATTTATAGTTGAGAAAAGTGGGTGTAAATCATGGCTATTCTAATCTGTTGGAAATGGGAAAGCATCACTCTTCTTATGGAAATGGTTACTCAAGCAGCAGAAAATGGGTTCCAGTATCTCTCACCAGTGTTCACAGAGCCAAACCTTGTCTTTACACAGGCAAAGCTTCCATTCACTTCAGTGCAAGGTTAACCCAAGTCTGGACTATGGGACTCAATCCTTAGCTCCCCTCAACCTCTCCACTCTTCAATTCATTCAGTCAATAGCATGGAGTTTCTTTAAGCCAAGTATTGACAATGTAGATGTTTAAGAGGACAGGAAGCTGGATTTCTTTATGACACTGGCAGATGGATTAGTTACTATTGATCTATATTCCCTTGGTTCCTCTATGCCATTGATAGTCCCATGGCAGAAAGGCATTTTCACTGTCACTGCTGAGATATGACTGATTGGGGGGGTGGAAGGACATTGTAGTGCACACACTTCTCCGAGTTTGGGAGAGGGCTATTGTAATAAAATGCTAACTACTGGGGACTCATCCAGGAAACCATGTTTTCCTAGCTTGCTTAAGTTCAACAGCATTTGCTGACTGCTACAATGGGTGCCTTGATTCTGAACATCTCCCCTACCTGAGGATTTTTGAATACCTTCCTGACAGCCAGCTACAGAGGAGGTGCTGTAGTAACAGCCCAGACTAGGTTAAAGGCAGCCATCATCAGCAGTCTAACACAGAGGGCCTTCATTTCTTAACCCTGAGTGTACCCTGCCGCTGCCTGGACCTAGATTCTACGGCAAGATCCCTGGCCTCTGCAGCTCTGGGTCTGCAGACTGGGAGTGTTGGGGTATTACCATTTAATTATGCAAACAGAGCTGGGGCTTGCACATGTAGAAGTTTGTAGCAGCAGGACTTTCAGCATCCCCTTCACACATACCATCCAGGCACCAGATCCATATCTACACACCGGGCCAGTAGCAGCCAACAGGAAACTGAAGGTATTGAGCCATTCTTTTCTCAGCTACACAATTTCTTAATGGCCTGAGCAAATCACTTTTTCTCTCATCGGTAATTCAGGCTTGATAACAACACTTCCCTGCATCAAGGAGGGCAATGAGGATAAACCAGTGTGACTGGCACTTGGGTACTATTGAGGTAAGTGCTATGAAAAACCTGAATCAGAATCCTTACCAGTCAAACATCACATACATAAGGCATGGCCAGCACTCCTCCATCCTTGGGTACCTGGGCTATGCTTTGCAAATCTTCAGTATAACACTACTTCCTGTTGCTTCTGTTTCCTGCCCGGGGCAGACTGGGGGGCAGGGCGGGGGAAGGTAGTGGTGCAGTTGCACCCCCTATGATTACTGCTCCACCCAAATTTAAAACCAACTGCCTGGGAGGGACAGCCACATTTCATCAGGTAGCACTGATAGGAGTCTATTGACTTCATGGCTCATTATCTTCTCCTTGATTCCTGTTTATCTATCTCCACTTCACAGGTGCTAATGATCCTCTATACTTTTTAATGGTCTTGATGTCTCACTATTCAAACTACCCTTTTTTCTGCAATGTTGCCATCTATTAGCCGTTCCTCTCTTCTGTTTTACAGTGCTGCAGACTGTTTCTCGCTCCAGCTATAAACCTGAGCTCAGGTGTCATAATATTAACTTGGGTGTAGAAATGACTGACAGCAAAGTACTGAGGCCCTATCATGACGCTCAAGAAAGCTAGTTTTTGTTTTATAAATCTAAATAAGAGATGGACATTTAACTGTAATGGCTACAGGACTAATGATAGAATATCCTTTGTTTATACTTTGCCTAGTTTGTTGTGGGTTTTTTTTTTAACTTTATGTATACTCCAGCAAATTCATGCACATTTCAAAAGTTATATTTGATTTTTCATAGATTTCATAGACATTAGGGCTGGAAGAGACCTCAGCAGATCATGGAGTCCAGCCCCCTGCCCAAAGGGCAGGAAGTCAGCTGGAGTCATAGGATCTCAGCAAGATAAGCATCCAATTTACTCTTGAAGGTGTTCAATGTAGGTGCTTGAACCACCTCCGCTGGCAGACTGTTCCAGACCTTGGGGGCTCGGACAGTAAAGAAATTCTTCCTTATGTCCAGCCTGAAACGGTCTTGCAGGAGTTTGTGACCGTTTGACCTTGTCATCCCTTGGGGCGCTCTGGTGAACAATCGTTCCCCCAGATCCTGGTGGTCACCCCGATAAACTTATAGGTGGTCATCAGATCACCCCTGAGCCTGCGCCTTTCCATGCTAAAGAGCCCCATGGCTCTCAGCCTGTCATGGTAAGATCTGTTTTCCTGACCTGGACAGGGGATCTCCCTCACTCGGACCTCCCTGTCCCGTAGAGGGGAGGGGTGTCCCCTGGGATTGATTTTTGCCTTGCTCTTAAGGGAAGGGTAGGAGATGGGGTGCTCAGGGTGCATTATTTTGCATGCTATGCCTCTGGCAGTGAGCAAGAACTTCTATTTCCCAGCAAACTCCCTCTGCAGTCACAGAAAAAAAGAAAGAAAAAGAAAAGCAACTCTAGTTTTAGTGAAAGCTTTGCTTTGGAGGCCCAGCTGATGTACAAGAGCTGTCTTCAGGGAGAAGTTAGCTACAGCCTCATTAAGTCCTAGCCCTTGGCCATGTGTGACATGTGACATGCCAAGAGCCCTGGCAAGCATGCAGTAGGGTGGTAATAGGCTTTGATGCCTATCACTACACATTTTAAACGAGAGGCTTACTGGAGAGATGCAGCAGAGGCCACAAACAAGAGATGGGAAAGTCTGTGAAGCTTCCACATGTTACAGAACTTGAAGGGACCATAACAGGGGCATTTTCTGTTCCCTTCCCTTTCCTCACGCCTCCTCCCTGCTCAACACTGACCATCTGCCATTCTATTTTCCTTTTCCCCTGGGCTCTTGCCTTTCAAGCTCCCATTTCCTTCTGTGCCCCTTCTGCCTGCTTTGCTTCCAGGCTTCACCCTCACCTTTCCAAGAAACCGTCTCTCTACCCCCTTAGTTCCTCCTGCTTCCCCTTTGATCATGGCCATCACTAAAGCAGACTCTTTACTCTGGACTCTTTACCCCAATTCCTTTCCTTTAAATCCCACTCTCCTCTTTTTTTGTCCCTAATTAGTACCAGCCCTCTTCCCTTCTGTCTTCTCCCAGAGCTCTGAGTCCTTGCAATTGCAGCAAATATCCCACCCTCTTTCTGCCTTGAAAGGGTCTTCACCACCTCTTGCCACCTGCTACCACTAAAATATTTACAACTTGCTGAAGAAGGGGCGAATTCTAGGAATAGCTCAGTGTTAAATAAATAATGATATAGATGTCAGGCGGAGCTGGACAGCATGGTTGCAGGAAATCTTGATTAGGGAGAAACAAGCATTTTAAGAACTACTTATAATTTCCCCTGGAGGCCTAGCACTCAATTATCCTTTCTGGTCTCTTTCAGTGACACAGTCATATTTCTTTTCAAGTGTAATTCAATTAACAATTGCTTATGAACTGAGCAGCAGTTATATCACCACAAATTATCTCCTAGAAAAAAAAGCCACAGTTTGCAGAAAAAAATTAACAGCACAGATAAAAAGAAAGAGGTCTCGACATTGCCGGAGAGACGCCTCAATGTCAAATTGCTTTTTTCTGTAACAGTATTTCTGCAAGTTGAGCATGATGGTCAGTGGTGAATGCATGTGGATAGCAGATGGTTGCTATTCCTAGCTCAGGTTGTGTGTGTGCATGCTGCAGACGGCAGGTAGTGGAGGGAGACTGGAGGTAACTTGTACACACTGTTTTGGCTGCTCAAACCAATCTAGGTGCAATAGTATGAAACTCCATGCAGGGTAAATAATCATACTGAGAAGCACTGCAGAACTCCATGCTACAACAGTTGGACTGTTTGAGGTACCCAGGCAAGGTTGTTTAAAGCAAACCTGGGTGTCTCTAGGGTATGCACATCCCCTCAGATTTCTTGTGTGATCTTACAAGTGACTTAGCCTCTCAGCGCCTCAATTTCCCTTAGTGGTAAAATGGGATAATTAAAGACCTTTGCATTGTATAGTGCTGTTTAATCTGTGGGTATCAAACCCCTTTGCAAAAGGTGGGCAACTTATTAGCCCCATTTTACAGAAGACGACTCTGAAAAAAAATAGTAAAGTCACCTGCCCAAAGCCACCTGCAAATCACTGACCTAAACCCAGACCTAAACCATTAGATCACAAGTGGCCTAAGGTGCCACCCTACTGTAACTGACCTACTTTCCACCTGACCTTGGACTAACACTACTAACCACCTCAGTACCTAATAATAATGAAGCTTGCCTCCTGCAGGGGGGTGATGAGAGGCTTAATTTATCAGAGTTTGTAATGGCCTCAAATGGAAGGTGATAAAGAAGTACAAAAATGCCTCCTTACAAAAGTGTATGTATGCACAACAGCCACCCCTCATTGTTTGAAGGTCACTTGAAGAAACTTCTAAAAATGCAGTGAACTTTGCAAAGAAACAACATTAACTTTAAAAACCTCACCTTACCCCTAGCTTTTGTAGCAAAGTACACACTTTCATCCTTGATGATGCAGTAATGAGGGCACAGCCAAGCTACTGACTCCGTGACTATCACTGTGCAACACAGCATGGCTGCATGAAACTTGATGGCAATAGCAGGGATCCGGATACAGACCATCCTTCCCCACAGGAGAATCGCCTGCTGATGCTAGCAGTACAGTCTCTATGGCACACAGGGAAACAGTTCTAAAGCCCTTTCAGGAAACAAGAGGAAAACAGATGCACACACAGACATACTAGCCACTTCACTAAAATAATCTTGCATCTCATGTTCTCATAGAGCTTTACCACCACTGATAAATGAACTCTCACTACTCGGGGTCAAGAGAGACAAGCAGCCATTTCAGCTCCCACAGTCTTATCTCAATGTGAAGCTGTGAATAAGCAGATTGGTACCCAACACAGTCCTAAAGAGATGTGTATGTGGCAAAGGAGACGGGGGATGGTAGGACTAAATGAAAACAGGCAGACCTGCACTGTGCATAAAGCAGTGTGAGAAGGGGGTAATTATTGACAAAGGTTAACATTGCTAATCTAACTCAGTCATAAGTCACCTTGCTTATGACTCCCTCCAGATCTGTCCAAACTCATCTGATATTACTTCGCTGCCCTACTGGTCATGCCCACAGAAGATCCACCTGCTTATCTAACCCACCTACACACCTGGAACTTGGCATTTTTTTTCCAGCTAGGAAGTCCCTCCATGACTGCAGCTGTTAAGAGTCCCATAGCTGCTTACCTTCTGGACCACTTGGCAGACTGCCTTCCAAAGGGTCTCTTCCAGAGCACTCCATACAGCTGCACTTTGGTGCTGATGTCCAGGGCATCCGAGTCTGCCTGCTCCATGGACGGAGAAGGGGACACAGAGTTGGATTTTGAAGTGAACATTCTCGGTGGATTTTATTCCCTCGGCTTTGCAGCTCAGGGAATCCAATTAAATGAAATGAACCAGAAGGACGGAACCAGCCACTCCAAGCGAGAGACAGAGAGAGAGTGAGGATATGGTTTAAATCAATTACTGGACTGCTCAGCGCTCAGTCAATAATTCTCTCCCTGATGCAGAGGGGATGAGAGGTTCCTCATTGTATATCACTTCCTGATGCATTAAAGAGAGAAAACATCCCAGTCCATGAGAAAGAAGACTGAAAAAACACACAGATCAGGAATACAAAAGGACAGGGGATGAGGGGAAAGAAAAAGATAGGGGGGAGAGGGGAGAGAAAGAGGGAGAGCACTCAGAAATATCATGACATGCCAAATTATCTGCGTGTGAGCCAGTCTGTATGGATGGATATTCTGCAGAACAGCTCAGGAGCCCTGGATGGAAGCCAGGGAGGGACGGAGGATGGAAAGTCTGCGAATTGCCAGGCTCCTGCGACACATACCCCAAAATCTTGTGCCTGTTTATGGATTCTTCTGATTGGCTGAGAGAGGTATGTGAGCAGAGTCAGTGTGACCTGGCTAGCTCCAATCAGACTTCCTCTGGCATTTGGAGGTTTTCCTCCTGTGCCAATCTGAAATCTCTTGGGTGAAGTTCCTGGGCAAGCTGCATTTTGAACGTGTACTGTCCATGCCACCAGTCTTGTTCATCCTTAAAGGGCCACTGGCAACAATAAAATCATGTGTTATAAAACTCAAACCTTCTGCCTCAACACTTTCTGCACACAAGCAGGGCAGGAGGGTTGCTATTCACTGACTCCTCACCCTTTCCTGGGTACCTTCTGTCTCTGCTTCTGCATACCTGTTGGTTTCCTCACCAAAGCGCACCAGCAAATTATAAGCTCCAGGTGAGCAGCAGTGCTCCATGCATCTTTTTCTACTAGGTCCCCAAAGAACAGCTCCCTCCTGGCTGCCTAAGCCATCACCCCCTCTTTCCTCCCAACCCCCATGAGCTCCTTCAGAAGACTTACATGTCCCACGATGCTCACAAAAAAGCAAACATCATCATTATCATACAGGGCAAGTTGCTGTACCCTGCAGCCAGTGTGCTCTGTTTCTGCCCTTGAGGCTGGTACATATTTAGGAAGGCACCGCCAGTGTTTTATAAGAGAGCCACTCTGGCTGGCCAGCCAGGTTACCCATGGGCCACCAGAAGCTGGGAGGCATGGTCCCCTGTGTCATGGCCATGGGCAGTGAGCTTGTCTCTCCACTGCTGCCCCTAGGCTCCTCTCCCAGGCCCACTTCTGACACTGGACCCCTAGATCCACCCCAACCACTGCCAGACCCCTTGCTACTGTGGCTGTCACAGTGGCCATGGTAGCTGGTCTCATACCCCACTCTAAATCCAGCCCACAAAATGCCCTGCAGTTCAAATCCAGCCCAGACTCCAAGTGAGTTAGACACCCTTGCCTTGGACAATGCAGACAGCCCATGGCCCACAAGCTCATCCACACTACCTTGTCCACAATGTAAGTCCCTGTGCACATTTCTCAGGCTGGCTACTGCTAAAGGACCTGTAGGCTCTGGGTGCATCCCCATCTGAGCTGCTACTTGGCTTCTCCCTGTGGCCAAGCTGCAGCATGGCTTCAGTACAATTGCTAGTTACAGGACTCAAAGCTAGGCCCTGAGATTCAAATTATCCACTGGCAACCCCACAGTTATGCCTTCTGGCCCCCTCCTATTATAAACCCCGGGGAATTTTTTGCGCATAAAATGTATGACTGCACATAATTGTCCATAATTTAACCTGGGTGGGCTCTGTGCCTCCACTTCCATGGGGCTCCCAGCACTCCAGCTGGGAGCCCCATGTGGAGGCACTGAGTGCAGTGGCATGCGACTGGGCAGCTGGTAAGTGGGGAGGGGAGCTTCTGCCTGCAGGAAGGGGAGATAGGCCTGGGGTTTGTGGGTGGGTGTGGGCTCCTGTCACACCCCTGCCCCATAGTGCACAGCCCCGTGGCTGGTGGAGGGCCCTTGGGGTGCTCATGGCCTCGGCAGGTACAGCCCCCCCAGCAGCACTTGGATCCAGGTGCACATGGTGGCATGGGGCTGGCTAGCGTGTTGCCACATCCCTTCAACCCAGACTGGGCTGGCCCCATGACAGCACATTGTGTTTGCGGCACTGCAGGCGGGACCCGCTGCCCATCAGGCCAGGCCAGTAGTGCGTGACTCCATGCCTCCGTGCAAGGTTTCCCATTGGTGTGCTGGAAGCCCAACATGGAGGCACAGAGCCTCCCCCCACCCAACAGCATGTGGCTGCCAGCTACAGTGCCTCTAGCCCCACATGCTGACATGGAGCCAGCCTGGTCTGGTCCAAAGGCGAATGCCAGCAGCCAGGCCAGGCCAGCACCATGCTGCCACATGCAGCCACCAGGACTCTGTGCATAATTTTGAATTTTTCTGCATATACTTCCCTGAGCTGTACTTTTGGCCTTCTATTCCCCAGGAGCTGGACAATTCTTGGTTTTGCCTTGGGCAATGTTTAACCCTTCATTTGCTTCAGGGATCACTCTTGACCAGCAGCACAATTTGTAGAGGTTGTATGCATGCTGAGCCTTGCTTTGGCAAGCCAAGGATGTGGTCTTAATATGCAGCCAGCTGGCCAGATGAGCAGGCTTGCGTCTTAGTGAATATCTGGTGGCCTAACACCAAGCACTATGATTTGGGCTGTAACAGCAAGGACTTTCACCCCAAAAAGGTTGCTCTGAGGCAGCTTGCTCAGCTGCACCGTATCATGGTGCTAGGAGCTTATCAAACACCCTAAGGGATGGTATTGAAAGGCAAAGAATACCAACCAGAGGTTGACAAAATTCTAAAATGCTTGGTTCAGAGGTGATAGCTTTTATTAGACCAACTAAAAATTACAAAAAAAAATATTTCTTTGCAAGCTTTTGGGCACACACACCCTTTCTTGAGGCTGAGGAGAAATCAAAGATTGTAAAAGTCCTTTTAGGTAGAAAATAAATTCTATTCTGCACAGGAGAAGTTGAGGCTGGAAGTATATTCGCCCGAGTCTGTAAGAGTCCTTTTGTGTGAGTTGCTTTTTGATGTGCGGAAGTGTCAGATATCAGAAGCAGGTGGGGAGGTGTAAAAATCTTTCGTTTTTATTTAGCAATGAAGTTTATTTTTCTAAAAATGACTAAAATATGGTATTTTCCATGTCATCCAGAGAATAAAAAATAGCAAAAAAAAAATTCTGCTGGTCTAATAAAACGTATCCGAACCAAGAGTTCTGTATTTCTTTTTTTCTCAGACCAACACAGCTACATAATAGATCTCTGACACATGGAAAATACCATCTTTTGGAATAATAAACATCATTGCTAAAGGGAAGAGACTTGCAGGCATTGAAAGAAAGCCATGGTTGATCACAGATGACTGCAGCCTCAGGTCTGGTCTGAGAAACATGATTCCACTCCAGCAGAGAGGTATTTGCTCAAGACCAGAGATCAGCAGGAGGATGCACCTGAAAAACATGAGCATGGCCAGAGGTGCAGAGAGTCCAAAACTTATGACCAGGTGTTTTCCCTAGAAAGACGTCAGATCACCTATACAGTGAAGTACAAATTATAAACAGCAATCTACCACCTGTGGGGTAGATTACAGAATCTGTCTACCATGCAGCACACTTTACCTAATGGTTTAAAAGGGTGAAAAGGAACAGGGCATACAACTAAAACTGCACATACAGCCTTAGGCAGAAGAGTTTAATTCCTTGAAAACTGAGTGTGTAGTCAGGACACTGGGATTAAAACACTATTGTTAAGATAGTCACCTGGAATCATCAAGGACTTAAGACCTTGGCTTCGTATTTACCCGCCGTCTGAGACACTGCTGCTCGATGTGCTCCAACTTCCTTCACCAGATCGGGAAGTTGAGTCAGTATTCTGTCAAAGGCAGGTCTTTTTATCAGCAACGGCTTTTCCTTCAGAGGTCAAGTTCTATTCAGGCCTATTCCTGCTTCTCTTATGAGATTTGCTGATCATAGTTTAAAGTAATCGACAGAACTTTGGCCTGTATAGCATATTCTGTCGTATTTGTTACATTAATTAGAATATTGGGTTCTCCTTGGTGAAAGCCATATGAAAATGAACACACCCTGTCCTCCAGGGCATTTCAGTGATTACGGACCAATCAGTTTACAGTGTAAAAACAAAACAAAAATATTCCTTTATCCACAGATGCATTTGGTCTTACCAAAATGCCATAAATAGTGCAAATCTGCTCTCAGACTGATACTGGAGAAAATAATCTGTATAATCCAGTCATTCCCAAATGTTTCCAGGAACAGACTATTGTCATTCCTTAAAATTTCTAATGGACCCATCCCTACACCCTTACCATCAAACTTAACTGAAAGCACTTACCATGGCGTCCCACAACTTGTGAACCATTGAGTTAATCCATTTTTCTAGGCTTTTATTTAGCTTTCCTCACTTTTTAGTGACTGTTACTGCTGATTATTGTGTTGGCTATTAGAGAACCTCTACACCAGGAGTCAGCAGGCTGGGTGCTTCCCTTACACCAACCCCCAAGCCCTGGCTGCTCTGATCTTCTTTCTGCTCTGTGCTCCCATCCACTTACCAGGTGCTGCCAAATTATGCTGAACACCAAAGGGGAACAAAAAATTACACTGCAAGGGCACAGAGCAGGAGGTTTTAAGTGGCCACTTAAATGTAGCCATTTTAAATAGGTGTTCTTCTCTTTCCCCAAGTGAATCAACTTCTGCGGAGCCCAGTTCCAGCCTGCAGAGTGCCAACTTCTGGCTCAACAGAGAGGGGATAGATGATATTGTTGGGGCTTGTTTTGTATTATCCAAATGTACAATGTCTTCCAAGTACAACATTCTTCTTCACAATTGCTGTCTTCCCATGGATTACTAGTTAAGTGTTCAGCTCACCAGAAGAGACCTGACTGCCTCACAACTCACATCCTGTCTTGACTTCCAACAATGCTGAGAGACTCTTAATAGGCTGCATGTCATCATCACCATCATGGACCTTTTTTCAGCTGAACAGTGCCCCTTGGGTAAGTCTGCTTTGGAGTCAGGCAATGGGTTTAGTCATCTGATCCAAATGGAACCTGGTTGGAATTAGTATGGATTCCAATGAGAAAATATTTTAGCCCAAAAGTCCATTGGACATAATTTGAATTTTGTATGATGATGAGGTAGTGACAAGACACGGAGGAGTGGAAAGGTCAGGAGTCTGATTCTGATAAGACCCTGAAAGGACAGAGATTTAGCAAGCTTCTCTGAATTTTACAAACCTCTTGAGTTTGGACAAGAACTCCCCAAAATTTACTTTCTGGGTTTTTTTAAGTAATGGCAATGAGGGCAATTTGTCTCTCAGCATTTTCAATGCTTGCTCTCTGAATCCAGAAGGAGAAAGGCATCAGAGTGAATATGGACAATAAGAAGGATATGAGTCAGCAGTGTGCCTTTGTTGCCAAGACAGCTAGCAACATACTGGGCTGCATAAGTAGGAGCATTGCAGGGAAGTAATTATTCTGCTATATTCAGCATAATGAGGCCACATCTGGAGTCCAGTTTTGGGGACCCCAGTATAGAAAGGATGTGGACAAGTTGGAGTCTAGCAGAGAGCAACAAAAATGGTGAGGGGGGCTGGGGCACATGAGTTATGAGAGGCTGAGAGAAATGGGCTTATTTAGTCTGCAGAAGATAAGACCGAGAGGATTTGATAGGAGCCTTTAAATACTTGAAAGGTGGTTCCAAAGAGGATGGAGCTAAACTGTTCTCAGTGGTGGCAGATGACAGAACAAGGAGCAATGGTCTCAAGTTGCAGCAAAGGGGTTTTAAGTTGGATACTAGGAAAAACTCTCTCACTAGGGCTAAATACAGACAGTCAAAAAGCCCAAGGCTTAATTGATTCATTCTTTCCAGGTTAGTCTAAACTGCAAAGATTGAACCAATAAACAAGTGAACAGACATTCACTTTGGATTCAGGAAATGCAGATACCTGCTCACAGTGGGTCAAGCCAGAAGCTGGGGGGGGGGGGAGGGGGCACTAGAGAATGACTGTCTGGCACATAGCATGGGTTTTGTATTGACCTCCTCTTCCTGTTGCCCCCGAGGTCTGTGGGATGTGCAGTCCACAATCACAGTAGCAGGACTCTGCAGGTTTACCTCATCACTTCTTCTTCCTGCTTCCAGGTACTCTACAATTTGTAGTCCATAGTCACAGCTAGCAGTAAGTCTCAGCCAGCACGGCAGCTTCATACTCAGGGGAAGGGGAGTTTAACCCCTCTCCCTGGCCCCAGATCCCAGCTGGTGTTTGCCTGAGGGGCAGTGATTCAGGCCTCACTGCTCTAGCTAGGGTACAGAGGGGTGAGGACAGCCCTGCTTTGAAGCAGACAGCACAGCACAGCCCAGGGATGCAAAGCATGCTGGGATATTGGGGGACTATGATTTAACTTGACCCAGGAAGGGGTCTGGGCCAGAAGTTTCATAAACTGGTTTGACCTAAATCAGTTAAGTCTGATATTCTATTCAACTAGGTTTAACTTAAACCAGTTTCAGTCATTTTGAAACTGGTTATGTACACTGAACTTCTGTTCTATTACAGGTCTAAACCAGTTTCTGATTACTTAAACTAGTTTATGTGCAACTTCTATCCCTAGCCTAGGAAGGTGGTGAAGCACTAAAACAGGTTACCTACCTATAGGAGGCGGTGGAATCTCCATTCTTGGAGGTTTTGAAGGCCTGGCCTGACAAAGACCTGGCTGGAATTATCTAGTTGGTGATGGTCCTGCTTTTGAGCAGCAGGGTTAGACTAGATCACACCCTGAGGTCCCTTCTAATCCTAATTTTCTATGATTTTATGATTCTATGAATATTAGGAAAAATATTGAAACAATATTAGGCAAACTTCTAAAACATTCAGAGTTACATTCAAGCTTTCATGGGTGACACTTTTTTTACCTGAGCACTTGTCTACTCTCAGGAGTGGCCAGTAAAGACATACTGGAGAACTGAGAAGCATAGAGGCATATTGTACTGAAAAAAAAGTGCTTTTCTGTCAGTATAAGTTGTATTTACAGAGGGGATTCTGTTGGCATTGCTGTCTTGGGGTATGATTTTCTTTTCATGCATCTAATGTTGGTAACACCAGTATAGATCTGACCTGAATGAATGCAAGAGAGGTGGAAACTTATCTCTAGTGCTGTGGCTGGCAATCCAATGATGCATTGCACACATGGCCAACTGCATTCTACTTCTGTTTGGATTGGAGCCTACTCAAGATCTGAAGGAGTTTAGATAGGGTGGTCCAGTTTGAAATCATCTTTGTCCTACAGTTTCATTGCAATTGTTTTCTAGAAAATCATTAACAATTGAGCCCCTAGCATATCAATAGTATTAAAATACAAACAGCCCTCCCCCCACATCCAACCCAAGCTTCACTTGATGATAAAGCGTGCATGCTATTTATTAAAATTTCTCTTCAAACCTTCCCAATGCTCAGCCTGGCCTGTTTTAAAGTGTGCAGCCTCTCCATCCATTCCAGTGAGATGCACTGAAAGATGGAGTTTCTTTTACACAGCATTAGATTTTTAATACATCAGCTAAGGGGAGGGAAAAAAAGCCAGAGCTCCTTCACTGAGCTCAAAGAGAATGGTTATTCAGCACTCATAATGGTAAAAAGCCTTTGGCAAGGCATTCTGCAGTGAGTAGTCGGATGGCCAGATTTATCTACCTTTCGAGAAAACCACGTGCCCTGGGCCATCAATTCCAGACAACCTCCTTCATAAGTTCCTGCCATTCAAGACTCTCTACATATTTTCAGACCACATAAGTCACACGATTAGTGGGTATATATAGTGAACACAAGCTCAAGCTTGTGAACCTTACAGGAAACAAAGAACTAAGAATTCTGATTTATTGTTTGTTCTTCATAGGACGTTATAGAAAGAAGCTAGTTAAACAGCTGCACAGCTCTGCTAAGTATTGAAGGTGACTCTCAGACACACCTTGTGAAGATACCAGGAACAAACTGAAAGATAATTGGTATAGTTTTCTTTGCCTCTGAAGAAGTTCACCACCTTCTTGGATTCTACTAAATACCAGTAATTCCTCTGATGCTTATGAAATCATTTCTCACAAGTACTTCTTTTGGGCCTTAGAATATGCCACATTATGCCAGTTTTATTCTTAAACTGGCCCCAGCTGTTTCTAAGAGGCCTTGCCACACCACATCTCATTTCAGATCATGGAATCATAGAGAGCAAAGGCTATCTTCTACTTTACTCACAAAATCTTCTACTCTAGCCTAAATCCCCACCCCAAGGCAGGATCGTCCTACGACCAACCACCCCAGACTACACCATAAACTGAACCCTGGCATCTCTATAGTGTCAGGAAACCCACTGTGATCAATCAAGTTAATTAATTAACTTCCTAACAATGTGAAATACAGTTTTGTCCTTGGCATGGACAAGGACAGATGTGCTTTAAGGTATTAGTTGGTCAAATCACTTTACCTTCTCTTCATGGCACTTTTTAATGTAGCAGAATTGGGGGAGGAAAGGCACAGTTCAGGGTACCAGTAACAAAAAGTCTGGAGCCCCAGTAATTGAAGATCACTTTTTTTTTATAGTGCATTGAAATAGTCCCCTGGCCATTATCACTGGCCCACTCCTTGAGGAACTGGAAGGGACTATGCCCCTTTTTTTAGGCTTGCAGTAATCTGAGCACACCCCCTCATGGACGAATAGCAGCATGTACCAAACAAATCTTTAGAACATGCCCATGACTGTCAGTCTACTTAGCAAGGCCATTGTGTGCATTTGTTTTTATTTCCTAGTGTCTCGTTTTAGCCACGTGTCCCATACTTGCTATTAAAGCTATTTGGCCCTCCCTCTAGGTATTACAGCAGCATCAGGAACAGTGGTAGGCTGCCAAAGGCAACTGAATCCACAGAAAATCTGGAGTGCAGCAATATTAACATCAGCAATTGCTGCTGGAAGCTTTCCACAGAAAGAACGTGCAGGTCATAGTGCTCCCAGGACTGTTTGTAACCCCCTTCCAGGGGCTTTCATGCCCTTTGCTGTCACTAGCACCATGCTCAGGGTTTTGATGGACAGATCACAGCTATTCATAGCACCAATCTGGGGAGAGCACAGAGTTTGAATCAGCAGCTGATGCCTCTCAATTTGCTCATTTCCAATAGAGCTTTCATTTCTGAAGAAGAATGACTTGCAATGAAGGCAGTAGACCAGGACTTAATAAGTCTGGACTCATTTTCCAGCTCTACTGTACAGTCTTAGGTGACCTGCTCAAGGTCATGAAGCTCTCTGCATCACATACACAAAGTAAAAAATAAAATACTTTACTGGCCACCTCAATGTGAGGAGAATAAATGCACTAGGGTGGGGTGATGAGTACCATGCTGCAAAAGAAAAAGTTTCCTGGTAGGCAAACAAGTTGAATCATGGAGTTTTAACAAAGAAAGCTAAATGTCACCACATGATGGCATTACATATAATCACAATGTAACCGATTCCACTCAGAATTTTTTTTAAACATTCAACAAAATACTGTATTTATCCAAATAGAAGATGACCCTGAATTTAATACAACTCCCCAATAATTAGATTCTATGAACAGAACATTTATAAATTTATTATCATTTCCATGTACAGAACTCAATTATTGGAGGATCATCTGAAATGTGTCCCCCTCACTTCTGCAGGTGGCAGGGGGAGAGGTGACAAGGAAGGCAGTAATGGGGCAGGTGGTGGGAGGAGCAAAGGGACCAGGCCATGTGGAGTCATAGAAAATTAGGGTTGGAAGGGACCTCAGGAGGTCATCTAGTCCAACTCCCTGCTCAAAGTGGGACCAGCCCCAACTAAATTGTTCCAGCCAGGGCTTTGCCCAGCTGGGCCTTAAAAATGTCCAAGGATGGAGACTCTACAACCTCTCTGGATAACCTGTTTCAGTGCTTTATTACCATCCTAGTGAAAGAGTTTTTCCTAATAACTAACCTAAACTGTCCTTTCTGCAACTTGAGACCATTGCTCCTTGCCCCACTATCTGCCGCCATTGAGATGAGTCTAGCTCCATAGACGCTTCAGGGTTGTTGAAGGCTGCTATTAAATCCTACTTCAGTCTCCTCCAGACAAAATAAGCCCAGTTCCCTCAGCCTCTCTTCAGAAGTCATGTGCCCCAGCCCCCTAACAATTTTTGTTGCCCTCTGCTGGACTCTCTCCGATTTATCCACATCCTTTCTGTAGTGGGGGACCCAGAACTGGACACAGGGCACCAGAAGTGGCCTCACCAGTGCCGAATAGAGGGGAATAATCACTTCCCTCGCTCTGCTGGCAATGCTTCTACCAACGCAGCCCAGTATGCCATTAGCGTAGCCTTCTTCTCAACAAGGGCACACTGCTGGGTCATATTAAGCTTATTGTCCACTGTAAACCCCAGGTCTTTTTCTGCAGAGCTGCTGCTTAGCCAGCCAGCCCCCAGCCTATACTGGTGCATGGGATTGTTTCATCATAAATTGCAGGACTTTGCACTTGTCCTTATTGAACCTCATTAGATTTCTTTTGGCCAAATCCTCCAGCTGGAAGTGGTTGAGCAGGCAGTATGGAGGGCAAGCAGCTTGCCCCCCCACTTCCCTGCCACCTGTCCTTCCCCCACCATTATACCTTCCCCTTGTGCCTGGCCCCTGCAGCTTCCTCCAAA
>NW_017728947.1:48107096-48121958 GCF_001723895.1 Crocodylus porosus | reverse complement strand
CCCCTGCCCCCGCTTACCTTTGCTATGCACCAGAAGACTCCTCCTTCACTGCAGTCTGGGGGCACCAAGCATGGCACCAGCCCAGCCCCATAGCAGTGGTATGGAGCCAACACCACTGCTACAGGGCTGCACTGAAGCTGTGCTCCAGGCTACAGCAAGGACAGAGACTTTGGGTACAGAGCACGGGTAAGGGGGAGGAGTGGTGGGGAGATACAGAGGTGGCAGAGGGGAGGCAGCAGCTGTGGCTCCAGCCCCAGCCTGGGGTTGGGGCAGGAGCAGGAGCCTGCCCCTCCACCCCTGCTTCATACTTGAATGTAAGACAAGCCTCTCCCACCCACCAATGATAAATTGGGGGTGGTGGGGGCACTCATCTTTTAATCGAGTAAATGTAGTAGTCACACAGCCTGTGGGGCAGACCTATCACATTTAGGAGACCGTCCCACACAACTGGCAGGGGCAACACTCTGTGAAGCAGTTAGGAGTTGCTACATCTGAGCTATATGCCTCAAATTTTAAAAACTTGGTCAATCACTAGATTAAAAAGTGGCTCCCAGTTATCTATTGACAGTGCTTTGATTTACTTAAGACAGCAAATTCCCTTCTGTTTTCTCTCTCCTGTGCTGACTCTGACAGCAACAAAGCCTTTGATTGCATGGACAGGAAGGTATATGCTTGACATTTATATAGAATAAATGGACATACAGAAGGCAGGCCTTGTACAACATCCTTTGGCAATGGCCAAACCCCGTAGCAATCTTTCCATAGCCTCCTCCTGTCTTCTGCTTTCCCTATAATACAGCTGCTTTTCCTGTACTACAGCCCAACCTGGCAGCTCAATCTTGATGGTAAAACTGACAATAAACACAAGAAAAAACAGCTTCACTGAACTTCACAGTGCAAGCAGAATCAAACATAAAACAGTATAAAAGATAAAACAACACTAAAATTACACCGTTAAAGATGAAAGGTATAATTAGCAATGAAGGAGGTAGACACATTTGGCTGAAAGGCAGGGGATGCTGCAGGTACAGCACATAACTAAGGCTTTCAGATTCTGAAGTCCTAGACTCTTCTTTGTCCTCATTGTAGCACCCCCTGCCCCTTTGCTAATGTCTCAGTTCTGTAGCTGCTGGTGTTTCAGATTGATTCTCTGCTCCTGCATTTTCCAGATCTATATGCACCTCAGCCAACAGTTGGATTTGTGCTGTATCCACACTGGGCAGACAAGTTCACAGCGCTTGTTGAGCCTTTGAAAGAGCTACTTTCCATCCAAATTGTTGGGTTTTTTTGTGGATCTTGGGTGCAAAAACATGCAGCCATAGGAGCCACTGCTACTGCCCCCCATCACAGTGGGTAATCAAGAAGTCCATCATTGGCTCATGTCTACTGAGAATGCTCTGCCAAGTAAAATACTAATATACACCTGGCCAAAAAAAAGAAAAAAGTAAATTACATGACACTTGGGACACTGACTTAGCTGCAAGTGCCCTACACCAAGAGATTAATTTCTCACCTTCTTGATGCCCCACTTACACTGTAGCCAAGACCCTTGGCAGCAACTGAGGATGGAGTTTCTCCATCATCAGTGAAATCTAGCACTGGCTCATCAGCAATTGAGCCCTCCAGTCTAAAAACCTGGTTTGCTGCCGTGTACGTGGCTGTGGAGGAAGGCACACTGGCAATCCCCACCGACCTTGTTGCTCAGTAGTCCATGCTCACCACAGCACTGCCATATTGGAGGTCTCCGAGAGGGGAGTACGTTTCATTCAGGAATGTTCTCTGTAGATAAGCAAGAGTGTCCAGGAAAGAAGGAAGAGAAATGAAACTTCAGCGGTCTAGAAATGTGCTGTACCATGGTGGTAGCCTAATCCTCTGAAAGTAAGAATATAAACCTTGCAGAAAAGTGAGGGGAGCAATATAATTAAAATCAGTACAAGTCCTTTTCCACAGAACTTGTAACCAGGCTCCTCACCCTTGCAGTTTGAACAGGATGCAGTAGTATTGACTGGGTAAACAACTGGGACCAGATGATGTTTGTCCTACTAGTGAAACAACAGGATAACACAGAGCTGGCACTGATAGTTCTCAAAAGCAACCTGCAGAGGAGCAGAAGCTGGGCTTGGGCCATTTAAAAAACAAAAAAAAAACAAACCAAAAAAAAAAAATGCAGAGTCTTGTCTTTTAAAGTGATTATCTTTCCTATTCATAGTTTGTTAAATCTTTGCCATTTTTTCCACCCCCCCTACAGAAGGATCTCTAGATCAGGGCTGTCCCAACTGATGGCCTGCAGGCTTTGTGCAGCCTGCCAGGGGTTAGTTTGCAGCCCCGGGCTTCCACCCAACGGCTGGTACCTCAACTACCTGGATGCAGCAGCCACCATGGTCAGAGGATCTGGGCTTCCCCTCTCTCCAGTCCCCACTTCCTGTTCCATCCCAGGGGGTGGGGTAGAGCAGCATGGCACAGCCATATTGTGGGGTGCCAGTGCAGTTGTGGCACACTGTGGCGCAGTGGGGGAGCCCACAGCCAGGCTGCTGAAGGTGGGCTGGGGTACCTACACCTGTGGTGCAGAGAAGGGGTGGGAGGAGAGTGCTCATACTCAAGAAGCAAATGAGGTGCCCCATGGCCCCCTGGCCACTAAGGAGTTGGCCAGCCCTGCTTTAATGACTAGAGAACAAGATTTGTGGCAGCTACAAAGCAACAGCCAATTGAGAGAAAATAGTTGTTCTTTAAATTCTCATTTTGAGGAACACAAATTTAGCATCTACTGAGCAGCTGAAAGAAGAGATTTTCTTGTTTAAGTTTCAATACTCCGCCCCTTCAGTCATGGCTGAGAAACCTCTATGACAAATAAAGGAGGAAATCATCTGCTCTTCTTTGCACATCAAAGACACAAAACAGGAAACAAAATTATATACCTTCCTACCCCTTTGCCTCCTATTTACCAAGGAGGAACTTGTCTACCTTGAAGGCACAGGAGACTGGGAAAGGGGCACATGCCCCTCCCTCCAGCCCAATTGGCCCCAAAGTCAGTACTGCTCAGGACAGGGCAGTTTTTTTTGTCATGCAGGTCAGCGGTGTGTTTGGGGAGCAGGGGGGACACTAAGCTGCAGCACGGAAGTATGGGAGTGGATACGGGGTTTTTGGTCCACCCCTGGGCTTGCCCACAAATTGTGCCCCCTGACACTCAGGAGGCACCAGTCACCCCTGCTTGAAGGCTTGATTCCCAAGCACTATCCTGACCTCCAATCTATGGTCCCTAGTTCCAGCTACTACATAGTGATTTTTCTCCTGGACTTTAGCTCAGCAGGTCTCCTTTATGGCAGACCCCTAGGGCAGTGGTTCCCAACCTTTTTAGACTGCAGACTGGCCAACTGCAGACCTTGGAAGTGACCATGGACTGGCATACTGTGGACTGGCAGCCAATCCTTTTTTATACCAAGTATAAATAAGGATTGGCTGCCAGTCCGCATACGCCAGTCACTTCCAAACATCCAGTTGGCAGCCAACCCTTTGCAAGCCAGTACCAGGGCACGGCCCAGGGGTTGGGAACCTCTGTCCTAGGGGAAGGATATCTTCCACCTCCTGTTCTCTGCCTCAGCTGATCCTTCCCCACTTATATACACAGATACAATATATAAATATACTTCTCTCAAAGTTGTCATCAACCCAGAATTTTTTTTATATTAATCTACAAACATTTTACACACACACACAAACTTTTTTTACTGATATTTTTTATTGATATATAGTTTTACATTATGTAAGTGTAGCTCTTCTGGCAGGTCCTGCTACCAGGTGTCAATTAAAAAGGTGGGTTCAAATTTAGGGGTTTAATATGATCCAGGGTAACATGGTAAAAAAAGCAAGAAAGTTTGGTTGTCAGTAAAAAGTCTTAATTTTTATTTTTAACAGCAAATGGTTCTTGGTTTGGTAACAATGCTTAACTGCAACAATGGTTTTACTCTGTGCTGCTTCCCCGCCCTGCCCCTCCCACCAGGTCCCAACACCAGTACTCCCAACCTCATCCTACACCATGCTCCCCTTCCTAGCCCAACACCTCCAAGCTTTACCCCTGCCAGCCCCACTCCCCTCATCTTGCCATGGACCTCCAGAGCAGCCTACTTGCTATCTAGTGGTATTATAGGCAGCTGATAGCAGCAGCAGCAGCAGCAACATATGGCTCAATGGGGAGGGGTCTAACAAAGCACTGGGAGAACACTCTCTGCAGGGTGCTGTGCTCCCTGTTGGACACTAGGTGGTACTGTTATGCTCCATCTTCCCTTCAACTCTGCACCCAGCTTCTTTTTGACATTGGAGCTTCAAATTGTCTGTAGCCACTTATAATTTTAATGGCTGGCTGAATTTTAATTAATTTATTGATTATAGACAGGTGTTTTTAGCCTGACTTTTTACTGACAGTCAGTCCATAAATTTACAGACAGTTGGCTATCCTGCTTCTTCTAAAAAGAGAAATCATTGCTAACCTGTGTAAAATTCTACCTCATGCTGCAGATTCACAGGATACCAACTTAGGTTTCCTAAAAAAAAAAAAAATCATTCAAAGCTTATTAAAAAAAATTGTACTGCTCATTCCAGCAAGAATTTGAGTATCTCCAACTCAGAGCTGCTCTCCAGCTAGATTCTAGTAACTCCCAATCATAATGGAACAAGCTGGAATAGTTAGTGCAAGATGCAGTCTTGCACATTATTTACAACAGTATCTTTTTTTCTGTCCCCAAATACAGAAGCTCCTGTGGACTCTGCAGCAGCCCGTGTTCACACACTGAAATAATTACCACCTCAGTCATTGGATTCACATACTGTGCAAAATGCATCCTGTATCTAACACCTTCACTTTTTTCTTATGCATTATTATGCATTAGCTTTTTAGTTGTGTTAGCTGTATATTTTAGATGCTTGTGATAGCTTACTTTTAATTATGTAGCTACTGAAGTCTTAGACATACAGCATTTTACCTAGAATGCTGTCCAACGTAGATTACAGTCATCATCCAGACATCTTAGACGATAGAGAAAATGCTGAGACAAGAAGGGTGAAGTATTCTGCTGTTCCGGTGGGATGGATATTTTGCTAAGGTTCACACAGATCAGTAGTAATGTTAACTGTATACAGACACAATAAACAAGCTCATCCCCTTCTCTTTAGGTATATGCATAAAAACAACAGCACAAATTGTTGAGGAAAAATAAAGCTGTCTTATGAATGCATATCCCTCCTAGAACAGAGCAGTCACCAGGGGCAGATGCAGGAGTGTGAGAAAGCAGCAGTGCTACAGGGATGGCTTGCACCCCTTCTCCCTGACTGGCCCCAACTCTACCCAAGGTGGACAGACTGCACTACAAGATCAGTAAAAAAAAAAATTTAAAGTCCCTCAATTAGGCAACAATTTTCCTTCCCTCCTCTCCCCTCCCCCCCCATACCTTCTCCTCCTCTTCGCTGCTGCTGACCCAGGGGGGAGGGAGCTCCAGAGATGCTCCTGCCCTGCTCCAGCTGGGCTGCACAAGGACCCAGGCTCACCCAGAGACGGCAGCAACAGTGAGTGACTGTGATAGCAGTGAGTTCCCTTCTCCTGCTCCAGAACTAGCAGGGAACACAGGAGGGTGGGGAACTGGGCAGGGGGGAGGAACTTGCTTGCTGTTGCTGTCCCTGGCTGCAGCAGGCAGGAGCAGCTGTGGGGAACTTTCTTAACACTCCACTCCCCCCCACCCCACCCCCAGTCAGGCAGCCAGAGACAGCAGCAGCAAGTGGAAATGGAGGGAGATGCCACTGAGCCCAGAGTGTAAGGCAGGGGCAATTCTTACCCAATTCAAGGACTTGAAGTCTCTAGTTATAATACCACAGGAGCTGCAAACTGAAAGGAGTGTGCATCTGTACCACTGCACCCTCAGCAGGGCTGAGGAGAGCAGGGAGAGATGGTGATTGAGGACAGTTTTCTTTGACAAACAGCTCTCAAATTATGCCCTTGTTTACACTTAACATACATCTTTGCACCCAAATCTGGTCTGCCTCTCATCAGCCTGCTCTCCCAGTTTGAACATCAGTGAACAAGCCACACATTCTAAGCATCAACAGGCACCAAAAAATTCTGTAAGTAAAATGCACTCGTCAGCAGCAGCAGCACCCCATCTGAAGCAGCCAGCTCTAAGAAAATCCCATGCAGTAAATAAGAAGCCAACTCAGAAGCACTGCAACTAATAAAAATTTAATATAATAAAATCAAAAAAACAACAACATTTTTAACCATTCACAATTAAAGTGGAAAAAAAATAAAACAATTTAACAAAAAAAAATAAGGCAGCCATTCATGGAATGATTTCACATGTACAAATGATTTGGAAAGAGACATTAAAATTACAGTTCAGTTCACAGAGTCAAGTAAACAGCTGTGACCAGGTAACATTATTCCCTGGAAAAAGTCAAAACTGCTAGAAGATATAACCAAAGGAAAATAAGAAAATCTGATCTCCTTTTTAGAAGTTCAAGATGGATTTGAAGTCTGAAATTCATTTTAAGGGCTTCCCATTACAAAATACAAAAATCAAACACTTCCTCCTACATCTCCTGTGGCTGTTGAAACAAAGAAGAAAAGATGCAAAAAAAACTTCTCTCAGCCTCTTGATGCTATTGAGGGTAGCTGACAACATCAAGTATTGCCAAGAGATTCTGTAAGGCAATCCATCACCAGACTCTGGAGTAGCTCCAAAAAAATACTGTAATTTTCCTGGATTACCTGGATATTAAGTTTTCAGATATTCTGCAGACTTGTTCTTTGGAACTCAGGTATAGACATTAGGTTCCTTGTGTTTAATACATGACCAATTGACAACATGTGGAGAAACTATCAAAACTTTCTGCTCCTGGTACGACTGCCTTGCCATTTTCATGCCTGTAAATACAAATGAGGTTTCTGGATCTCAGTTGTTACTGTGTACTGGGGAAACAGACCTCTTCGTGTTCCTGTTCCCTGAACAGAATTAGAACATTTAATAAAGTGGCTGAACATACTGGAACCAACAGCGAGCTATACTTGGTTTGATTCCTGCTGTGAATTCATACCTTAGGAACAGACAATGCCGAGATTTCATGGTTGGGGTGAGATCTGCAGAACGAAATGGTGCATGCCAACCAGTCAGTGTTATTCACTGCATCAACTACCACTGCCAACATGACAGTGAAAGGCCATGAAGAGATAGAGACAAAGATGGAGAGTGAGGAAGAAATGATCTGCACCCAAGTCTCCTGAGGAGTGGTATCTGACAAAAGGGGGCCCCTTGTAAGTGTGCGATGCTTCGTTTTATTGAGGCTGGTGGGGAAGAAGGAAGACGATAGTATTAAGGTTGTTTTTTTTAATTCCTATTTAAAAGCAATCCCATGCCCTCCCCCCAAAAAACAAACAAACAAACCAAAGCACTGGGAGTTACAATTAGCACATTTGGTCTCTTGGGAATCAATGAAACTACGTTCTGCTACATCATCAAAACTCCTATCAGATGTGGAAATCTCAGCCATATAACTGCAAGCACAGGATTAGAGGCAGCCAAAACAAAGTAGCTACTTCTAAGTAGAAAAAAAGAAGACTTATATTACTTAGTCAGTCAAAGGCCTAGTGAAACTGAACATTACTGGACTTCCTATGTGCTGTTTTGTCAACATTATAAATTTAGGAGTCCTTCTTAGTCTTGTGCTGCTAAATCTTGGACAATACTGCTTACTACTCTAGCCTCTCAAAAACTTATTTTGTACAATATTAAGCTGAGCATTATTATTTCTGGCTGCTGTCCCAGAAGCTGGAGACATGAACTCATGAAGGGTCAGTGGAAAGAAGTCCAACAAAACCCCTCAGCAGTGTTAGGAGAAGGATAACATTGTGGTTTAATCTGTCAGAAGCTGGGTTAAATGCTGCACCATCAATATTCAATGGTCCAGTATGGAAAGGTTCTAGCTGAACACTCCAGTCCTGTAGCAAAAGATGCTAAATGGGACCCCTGCCTACAATGGATGCATGGGTTTCTGACCATTATGATGATGTAACACATAATAATGCCTGAAGGCAAGCATGGAGGTTGAAATCACAATGCTAATTCAGCTGTAAGTATTACTGCTGGAAAAACTAGCGGTGAACTGAGTGAGGTTCCATCCCAAAAATTACTATAAAAATGTCATCAGGGAGATTTTCACTCTCTCTCTCAATGACTCCAAATCAGATTTTCTGTTTAAATTATTTTTTCCCCTGGCAGCTGCCCACCATACAAACTCACTCTGAGACCTAAAATTAAATCAAGATCTTTACAGTAGAAATGTAATCAATGTTCTACAAACAATGTTATGCCCTCAGTGACATCTATACACCATGGCTACACTTAATGGACTTGCACAGACCTACAAGTTGCATTTATACAGTTGTGTTTGTGCCCAAGAAAATATAATCCAGCTCTATGTCATAGCTGTGTTGTTTTTTTTCAGGACTAACTGAAAAGGCTAGATTTGTATGCGTCACCTGAGAAAATAACTGAAGAGAGAGAAAAAAAGATCTGGTCAGTAAGGCATTGCTATTTTCGCAGTTTCTCTTGTAAAACAGAACTCTATGCTTTACAGCTCTAGCGTCACATGCCATCACTTAGGCCTAATACATTTAAAATAGGAAAAAAAAATTCCTCCCACAAAACTAATTTTAAAGGTAGGCTACTCATTTTGCATTCAATTTTAAATACATCTTTCTAGAATAAGAAACAACCCAAGAAACAGTAACCATCAGTAAAAGTCTGATTCTGGATTACTGCTGTGCTGTTATTAAGCCAACAGGTAGAGTGATCCCTAGTTAATATAACAAATCCTGTTCCAAGAAACATGCTGATATCCACTGCTGAGCCAGGAGATAATGGGGACAATGACAAAGAAGTAAAATCAGAGTGACGCTGGCCTGTATACCATAAGAAACAGATGGCATAACAGAGGCACACATTTTCACCTGGTAACAATAAATGCTCAGAGAAAGTAATTATTTCAAGCTTTGAAGATTTGTTTAAAAGAATTCAAAATAATATATATTAAGAACTGGAAAACATTTGGCCACACTTCTCTTTTAAAAGAGCAGATTCAAATAAGAGATTAAAATAAGCACATCTTAAAGTATTTTTAAGTGTGTGTATTCAAACTGCAAAATTTCAAATGTTCTGTACCTTTTATGCACAGTAGTTACTGAGATGCCCTTTTTTGCATTAGAAAAAAAGAAAGCTGTCTGACAAGCGATGGCATTTCTTGGAAAGGAAGGGATGTCATCTTGCAACTGCAATGGGGCAACAGCATCAGCAGATAGCACAGAGTCCCTGAATTGCATCTCTAAAACCATCAGTAAGTGGCGGTCGTAACACTCTAAGGAAAGTTTCATAGTTGGAAGAGGCATGACTGTAACAGGTTCTTAGGGGAAAATAATTTGTTGTTTGTGAGCATTAAGACTACACAAACTGCTTTCAGCATGCTTTGTCAATATGCAGAGTCAATGTTTAACCCAAAATCTTGTTTGGTTAACCGTAATACTTTTATTTAATGAAAAAAATCCAAACATCACTGGTTTCAGTGGTTCAGCATCTAAAAAAAAATGAGCTAGTATAGGTCCTCTCTCTCAATGGTTACTCCCATCCGTTGTCCACTTCCCAGCACACAGAGCAGCTTGATTTCAAGAGACACCAGTACCAGGCATCCAGTACTGCATATAATTTTGGTTTCTACTCTTCATGGACATGATAAGAAATCTTCTTCCAAAATGCACTTCCCGTTTTGCCTTTAAAGTAATTAACCACTGCATAAACCAAGCAAAACAGAACACTTCTTTGTTTCTTCTGTGTGTGTTCATATAGGGAATATGAATGCAGAATTCATATGCACTTTAACTAGCTGAATTTTCATTTCCAGACTTCTTCCTAAACTTTTTCCAATAACGCTTTTTCCATTTTCCAATCATCAGTATTTGTTAGAATAACAGCACTGCCCAGAAGTTTGAGTACTTCAGCTTTACAGCAGTTTGCAGCACTGATATTACAAGGACCACCAGTTACCGACACATCAGGACCACAAAAAAATAGTAGGGGCGGTTCCCCTATTTTACTGGTAAGATATTAAAAAGGCAGCAATTCGCTGCTTGACTCTCAGCTGCAGAAGCCGAGTTACAGAATACTTTGGTGACTGCAATTTCATGATGCGCCACTAAATTCTTCCCCACTCACCTTTTTTAAAATCCAAATTCCATCTTCCCTGAGAAAGGGCCAGAAGTAAAAATCAAAATAGCAAGCATCTTAAGAAAAGAAAATTACAGAGAATTTATGTCTGGCTGCCAAAGTATTTTTGCTACACTAAAAGCTTTCCCAGAATCCTCATTTTGGAATCAAGCTTCCCTCTGAACTCCACAGTGTAGGTGGGGTGGACGATGGTGAGAGACAACAATGAAGAGAGCAGCTGACATCTACCGCTCTCACAAGACTGAAGAGGAAAACGATGGACTTTGAACCTTTAGTGCTGGTGCCCAATGGACAAAACTAAAGGAATGAGGCAACCCAGGACTAGGGCTGCCACCTCCAGGCGGCTGAGTCCTTTCCCTCCAGCCGATTCAGGTTTGTGGCTATGGCCCATTCCTCCAACCTCTGGGAGGACATGCACCGTGGCAACATAAAGAAAAGTCCCAGCAGAGAAAAGCATGGCAACTCCGGTGGCATTGACTTCTGAAAGTGCTTCTTTGCTGCTCTGTGGAACAGAAAGAGGAGGGAAAGTATATGAATGTAAATGCAGACAAGGGACTCAGCCAATATAACAGAAGCCACTAACATCCATACCCCTTCTATTAAGTTGCTTTGGAAATTATACGAATTAAGAAAAACCCCACATTTTTGTCCGAAGATATTTAATGATTTATATTTGCAACTAACATCTAACAATATAACAACTGAAAAAGACGAGAAGAACATTTTTCTCCTTTACTTTGTGCATTTGATAACATTGTATAGGTGAGAATTTTAAAGCAAGCAATTATCCCTGCTCGAGTCTTTCACACAGCTACAGGGAGAAAAATATGTATTTTTTAAAAATAGGCAAAACAGATTTTTAAACCATGAAATTTGGTAAGAAGCACATAGGACCAATTACATTTCAAGCTGACCTTTAGCCTTTAAAGGCCTTGTTCTAACCTCAGTAGTTTAAGAAACATTCTTGAAGTGACCAGCAAAACAATAGTTCCAGGTACTGGTTGCTGTACTTCATTTATAGACAAGACAGTGTACACCTTCCAGGGGTTTTATATAATTTGATTAAATCAGTGGAATAGATCTTAGAAGTTAAGAACATACTGCTCAAGAATCTACCATCTATTTGTTTTATTTTAGTATACCTCTACATTTATATAGGAGCTTCTGTCAAATTTGAATCATGTACAGCACTGAAATGATCCAGATTTGAAAAGCTTCAAATTGAAGCAGACTTTTGAGCGCTTCAAATGCACATTTGTCCAGGGCCTTTGAGAACACTCAAACCCCTTAAAACCCAGTTGCTCAGTCTATACTGATCTATTGGATCTACTGATCTGAAATAGGAACAGCACTAAGCATTTGCCAAGATATTCAAGTTTTATACATTTTGAGTTAACCTCTAACAACTGAGCTGCATTTTGATGGGAAAAGATCAGCTTATTTTGTTTGTAGTTCATAACCAATATCTGAAGACATGTATAATAACCTAATCAGATTCACACTTTCTGCCTTCTGAGGAATAATGTTAAAACTTCTGTGTTGCAGGTATATATTTGTACATGTAAATCTATATAATGCAAATTGGTTAAAACAAACAAGTCAGGCTTGGCTTAATGAGTCTCCTGCTCAAGTGTTTGTTTGCTTGAGCCAGATCCTTGGGGAAGACTGTCTGGATGCCTACTGTGAAAAACTGTTTGAACTTGCAGCTCTACCAATCAAGAATTTATTTTATGAAGAAACATGTTTCTGTTTTTTGGATTTAAAAAAACCCAGAAAACAAACAAAAAACTGAGTGTTCAGATGTTCAAACTGGTTTGCATCTAGACTGCTAGAGGCAAGAATCCACACTCTGGGGGAGGCACAGCAGATAGCAGTGGATTGGGAGTGAGGATTCCCATGATCCCCTTTCCCCTTTTTAAAGGACCTCAGGGACTGCAGCACCTAAGAGACTCTTAGAGGAAAAGTACTACCAAAATGCGAAGTATTAACAACAGCCTAAGTATGCATATGTGTTGTGCTCAAGTTCAGCAGCAAGACCAACCTGCACTTTGTGTGGAATTCTGCTACTGAACTAAGTCACTCACTGTAAGTATTACTGTACTATCAAGTAATTTTAAAGCCTTGTTTTCACTCAAAAAAGAAACCAACTCCACTCCTAAGCAAAGTCTCCATTTGGGATATCCCATTTTTATTATTCAATATATTTTGTGCTTCCCCTAAAGTTTTGAGGTGTTGCAGAGGCTTGTACTAACACCACAAAGAACCGGGGAAAAGCTAGAAGTTTTGGCATCATTTGAGACCTATATCAACTTCAGAGGAAAAAGGGAGTGGCATCAATGTGAAGCTCTGAGTACAAGGGGATGCATCTCTTGTTTCTGTCTCCTATGCAACTCTTGTTTTTATGGCAGAAGTAATGATTATTCAAAGCAAGGAGGTGGGTCTTGTCATCTCTACTCCAGCAACCATTGACAGTGAGAGCCATTCTGCTGCCGTATCACCCACTGAATCCAATATGAAATGGAGACAGCATTGTAAGGACATGGCTGAGTACCTAGGGTAAGCAGAAGTGGTGACTTCTGGCTGCTGACACAATTGCAGCTGCCAGCAGACACTTGCACTCTCCCCTCAGTCTGAAGTCAATGCCTTTGTCAGTTACCCCCATTAGCCCCCCTAGTTACAACACTGAAAGGAAAAGCCCATTAGCTAAGTGTTTACACTAGAACGATGAGCAGAGTAATAGTTAACTTTGACATTTTCATTACATTTTAAAAAACAGTGCATTAAAAATGAACAGAGGTAGACTCCCACATATTTAGCATATCTGTTTGCAGGCTCAGGAGAGCAACAAATCCATATTTGCCTGCTTAGTTGTGCAAATTTAAGAGTAGACAAATAGCTTAAAATAAAGACTTCAATTTTATCAGTCTGTAGCAGAGGTGGGCAGTTATTTCGGATGGAGGTCTGCTTACCCAGTTTTGGCAGGCTGTCAAGGGCCACATGGGCAGCCCCGCCCCTTGACAGGAGCTGTGACAGCTGAAATTATGTCTGTGAGATAAAAGTCTTGCTGAAAGCTCTGTGAAAATTAGACCAAGTGTTTTTCTGTCATTTGTTCAGATATTAAACTGTATGTTGTTGTTAAAAGCCTAATTAAAGTCAAAGATTAGTGAGGCCTTGCATGTAGTAAGGCCTAGTAAATTTAACAAAAGCCTTGTAAAAGTAGTAGTAAGCCCTGTGGCACAGTAAAAATTAACCTTATTAGAAGAATGCAAGGCTTGTACTGCTATTGGTCAGTCCTAAAAATAATTATAATGGGAGAATCTGGATGGCTGTAAGTTATCAGCATAGCTCAGAAGTTATAAATTGGCTGGCACATCTGGAAATCATTAGAAGGAAGATGCAGCTCTGCAAAAGAAGCTACTGATTTAAGATTAGCTGCTGACCTGGATCAGTGGGCCAGTGGATCTCGAGGACTGAATACCAGGGTCCTTCCCCACTTGGACAGTGCTAAATCGGGGACACCCGACTTCGCTGAGCTCTGTGAGAGAGGAACTTGTCGTACGTCAGGCATAAGAGGGGACTGCTAATAAGTTGCCGACATGGATTGTTATGGTCTGTCATTGTTTGTCTTAACAAAAACACGACTACGCGTAGTAGAATAAGTCAATAAACCTTTCTTACCTTTTACCCCCAACCACACACTCAAACCCGAACCCTCTGCAGGCAGCTGGGACAGGTACCCCACCCCATGGTCACCATTTTGGGACCAGTGACCCAGGGCCAGCACCAGTGGGGCCCAAAGCAGGGCACAGGCTGGCAGGAGTCTGTGGAGCCGGGCTGGGCTGCACCAGCAGGGAGAGGGGGGAGCTGGCCCGGCTCCATAGAGCTCCTGCCACCTAGGACCCCACACTCCTGCCACCGTGCTCTGGGCCCCACCAGCACTGGCCCCAGGACACCGGTGCAGGCCCCTGTGCTCCCACTGGCTCCCTGCCAACTCACACCCAGTGGCCCCCAGCCCTGCAGTACAGGCAGGGGGCAGTGCACAGCCCCGACCTCCTGCTTGCTGACAGGGAAGAAGCTGGTGCTGAGCGCAGGGAAAAGTGGCCCCTTGCCCGCCCCATGGCCAGTGCTCCCTGCTGCAGGCAGTCACAGCCCCCTGGGGCTGTCTGGAGCAGGCACTCACAGCCCCATGTGGGCTGCAAGCAGCTGCAGCATCGGCCATGGCACAAGGGGTTGCTTTTCCCCTGTGCTCAGCACCAGCTAACATAGTCCGAATTTTCAAGAAAGGAAGGACCCAGAAAACTATAGCCCTGTAAGCCTCACCACAGTGCTCAGGAAGATCCTGGAGAGAATCATCAAGTAGCACATCTATGGGGGGCCTGCAGGGGAGATCACGCTCAGGGGCAATCAGCATGGGTTCATCAAAGGCAGGTCCTGCCTCACCAACCTAATTGCCTTTTATGACCAAGTAACTAAACCCTTGGATGATGGTGTCGCTGTGGACGTAGTCTTTCTAGACTTTAAGAAGGCCTTTGACACTGTCTCTCACCCCATTCTCATTAATAAATTAAGCGACTGTGGCACTGATGCCTGCACAGTTGGATGGGTA
>NW_017728947.1:48088790-48106996 GCF_001723895.1 Crocodylus porosus | reverse complement strand
CAGACAGTAGTGGTGGACAGGTTGTACTCAACCTGGCGAGATGTGAGCAGTGGGGTACCCCCAGGGCTCGGTCCACAAGCCCGCACTGTTTAACATCTTCATCAGCGACTTGGATGAGGGGTGGAGAGCACAGTCCAAATTTGCTGATGACACTAAAATGTGGGGCGAGGTGGACACACTTGAAGGGGGAGAGAGGCTGCAACTAGATTTAGACAGACTACAAAAAGTGGGCAGATGAGAATAGGATGGGGTTCAACGTAGACAAATGCAGGGTGCTGCACCTTGGGAGAAGGAATCCACAGCATACATGCAGGCTGGGGAGTTCCCCTCTAGAAAGCAGAGGCAGAATGGGATCTTGGAGTCATTACTGACTCGAAGATGAACATGAGCTGCCAATGCCAGACCGTAGCCAGCAAGGCCAGCCATACCTTGTCATGCATCCAAAGATGCATCTCAAGCTGGTCCAGAGAGGTGATACTCCCCATCTGTGTGATTTTGGTCAGGCCACAGTTGGAGTACTGCATCCAGCACTGGGCACCGCACTTTAAAAAGGATGTGGCCAGCCTGGAGAGGGTTCAGAGGAGAGCCACCCACTTGGTAAGAGGGCAACAGGATGGGCCCTATGGAGGACAGACTGAGGGACCTGAACCTGTTCAGCCTCAGCAAGAGGAGGCTGAGGTGTGTCCTGGTGGCTGCCTACAAACTCATCAGGGGAGATCAACAGCAAATAGGTAGAGCCCTATTCTCCCCAGCACCACCTGGGGTGACGAGGAACAATGTTAATAAGCTGATGGAGCTGATAGGTTAGAGATCAAAAGGCAATATTTTACAGTTCGGGTGGCCAAAATCTGGAACCAACTTCCCAGGGAAGTGGTCCTCGTCCCTACCTTGGGCAAATTCAAGAGGAGGTTGGATGATCACCTGTCTGGGGTCTCGTGAACCCAGCATTCATTCCTTCCTGTGGCAGGGGGTCAGGCTAGATGATCTGTTCAGGTCCATCCTGACCCTAGCTACTATAATACTATGAAACTTGTAACCCAGCCCTGCTGCCAGCCTGGGCCCCGTGCTGGATCCAGGCTCACCCATCAGGGCTGCACGCACTGGGCAATGTTTACTGCTGCTGCCCACCCAGAGCTCGCACACTGGGCAGCAGAGGTGGTGGTGGCAAACACTGCCCGGTGTGGCAAGTGGGAGGGCCACAGCTGCTGTGGCGATGCACAGCCTTGATGAGCTAGCCCAGAACCACGTGAGGCCCAGGCTGGCTGTGGGGCCAGGTTACAAGGTGGTGCCAAGTGCAGGGGGGAAAAGCAGCCTGTTCCTGTCCCACGGCCGGCACCCCGTGCTGCAGCTGCTCGCAGCCTGCATGGGGCTGCCTGTGCCTGCTCCCAACAGCCCTGCGTGGTCTGCAAGCGGCTGCAGCAGGGACCGCTGGCCACAGGGTGGGGAAGAGCTGCTTTTCCCTCCACTGGGAAAGAGCAGGGAAGGAGCCTGGAGAAAAGCTGAGCGGCCCCCTCCTGCTGAGGGGCAGGGCCAAGCAGGCCCTCCTGGTTTGGGAGCCCGCTGGGCTTCCCCTGGGTCCGACTGCCCTTGATTCCTGCCATTTTTGACAGGAACCTAGGGCAGAGAAATATTAATTTTCTACATATTTTAGGGGCTCCATGGGCCAGATAGAATGGCCTCGTGGGCTGTATCTGGCCTGCAGGCCATATTTTGCTCACCCCTGGTCTGTACCGTAGTTTAAAGTGACCTAAAATTACGTATACTGCATAAAATTAAATATATACACAACATATTGACTATATTCTATTCCTGTGTACTACTTGGGATGCCAATTATCTGAAGGACATCATAGATTTCCTAAAAAGCCTAGGCTCTACCAACAAGTTTCCAGCAAATACCGGACCCGATGATCTTGCGAGGTCCCTTCCAGACCCTCACAATTTATGAAATACTATGTTAGCAACCATGCACATTACATCTCTATATACTAACATCCCCCATAAGGATGGATTATGAACAGTAAAGAACATCATTTGTGATGATGATACCGATCCTGTTTCCATTGCACTCTTGCACTTTGTCCTTGAGCAGAGACAGGGACATCCCCCCCACCACTGGGATCCCAGACAGACCCAGGGGAGGCGCGGCCAGGCCCAGGGTTAGCTAAGACCTAGTCAGGGAACTTCTGGTGGGACTAGACATGATCAAATCAGCAGGTCCTGATGATCTCCACCCCAGAGTGCTGAGGGAATTGACAGAGGTCATAGCGGGACCCCTGGCACAGCTTTACGACCACTCGTGGTGCTCTGGCAAGGTGCCAGAGGACTGGAAAAGGGCCAATGTGGTCCCCATTTTCAAAAAAGAGCGGAGGGAAGACCCAGGAAACTATAGGCCTGTTTGTCTTACCTCAGTCCTAGGAAAGCTCTTTGAGAAAATTATCCAGGAGCACATCTGCAAGGGACCAGCAGGGGAGATTATGCTTAGGAGCAATCAACATGGGTTCATTAGAGGCAGGTCCTGTCAGACCAACCTGGTTGCCTTCTACGACCAAGTCACAAAATCCTTGGATGCAGGTGTCACAGTGGATGTGGTCTTTCTGGACTTTAGGAAGGCCTTCGACACCATCTCTCACTTCATCCTCATTAAAAAATTAGGTGACTGTGGTATCAATGCCCACAGTCAGATGGGTCACGAATTGGCTGGAAGGCTATACTCAGAGAGCGGTGGCGGACAGGTCATTTTTGACCTGGAGAGATGTGGGCAGTGGGGTTCCCCATGGCTTGGTCCTCGGGCCCACACTATTCAGTATCTTCATTAGTGACTTGGACAAGGGGGTGAAAAGCACCTCGACACCAAGATGCGGGGAAAAGTGGGCATGCTAGAAGAGAGGGACAGGCTACAACAAGATCTGGACAGGTTACAGAGGTGGGCGGATCAGAATAGGATGGGTTTCAATATGGACAAAGCAAGGTGTTGCACCTGGGGAGGAAGGTTAGGGAACTCCCTTCTTGTCAGCACAGAGGCAGAGAAGGAGTAGTGTTTCCAAGATGATTCCAAGATTAACATGAGCCACCAATGTGGGGACGTGGTCAGGAAGCCTAACCGCACTTTGTCATGCATCCATAGATACATCACGAGCAGGTCCAAGGAGGTGACCCTCCCCCTCTGCGACACTGGTTAGGCCGCAGTTGGAGAAATGCATCCAATTTTGGGTGCCGCACTTCAGGAGGGATGTGGATAGCATCAAGCTCCAGGAGAGGGCCACTTGCATGATTAGGGGGCAGCAGGGCAGGCCCTATGAGGAGAGGCTACGGGACCTGAACCTGTTCAGCCTCCACAAGAGAAGGCTGAGAGGGATCTGGTGGCTGCCTACAAACTTGCTAAGGGGGACCAGCAAGCAATGGGAGTCCCTGTTCCCCCGAGCACCTCCCGGAGTAACAAGGAATAATGGCCATAAGCTGACTGAGAGTAGATTCAGGCCAGGTATCAGGAGACACTACTTCGCTGTCAGGGTGGCTAGGAGCTGGAACCAACTTCCAAGGGAAGTGATGCTTGCCTCTACCCTGGGGTCTTCAAAAGGAGGCTAGACAGCCACCTCGCTGGGGTCATTTGACCCCAGCATCCTTTCCTGCCCATGGCAGGGGGGCAGACTAGATAATCTGCTTAGGTCCTTTACGATCCTACCAAACTATGAAACTATAAGATGCTGGCTATTTTTAGAAGAAATTTCATATTTAAAAGTCCATCTTATATCCAAAGGACAGCAGTAATTCAAAGCAAGCATCAATACAATTACATCAGTGGCAAATTTCCTTTATTATGGGTGTTAGGTCAGATTTTGCTTTCAAATATCCAGCTTCCAGTGGTTGTTTCTTACATTTTCTCCAACTCCCAAGTAAGCCTTTTATTACCTTCTGCTTGCTTATGATGCCCTCTACTAGCTGTTCTACTCTCTGCTTATCTGTCCTTTACACTCATTCCCAATGGAGTGCATCCATTCCAGTAGACTGATGTACTATGTCTGAAGCACATCCACAGACTTTAACATTAAACCGACCTCTGTGCTGAGCTTCTCTGCTGGACGTGTAGAGGAGCACAGCAGTCTCTATTGCTGATCAGCTTCACTATAAATGAGTCCAAGGCTGCAGACACAACAGCGCAGAACAGCTGTTATGGAGGAGCTAAATGGGAGGAAAGAGGCATGGGGATCTGATGAAAGGACTAAGGGAAAAAAACCAAGGGGTGGAAGGGAAGAAGATAGACAGGATCTGCTCATTTCCACCAAAGAAGTAGGTAAAAGGAGACAATGCCCAGATTCCCCTCTAGCTGGGACTTGGGTCACAGTGCACAGTGTCATCCAAAACCTGATACTCACCATTGCTCAAAGCAACTTGACCAAAATGAGACCCATAGACCAAAATTTGGGGAAGGATCTGTAAACAATGGATGATGACTTGCAGCAAAGGACTAAGCTGGAAAGAGGTGCCCAAGACTAGGTGTAGGGTCTTGCTGTGTTTTCATATCTACAGTAAAGGTTTAAGAAAGAGAATGATCAGTGCTGTCAGACTTCCAGCTGAGACACAGGACCCCATTGTGCTTGACAATCTTGAGAGTGGCCTGGAGCAGCATTACTCATTGGGAAAATTCTAGTCTGGTTCAAAGGTGGAAGCCTGGTGAACACAACCTGATGTAAAGAGACCCAGCGTGTGCCTGCACCGAGTTGGAGGTGTGACTGCAGCACAAGCTGACATACCTGAGCACTGAGAGGGTCCAGAGGAGAGCCACTTGCATGATCATGGGGCAGCAGTGTAGGCCCTACAAGGAGAGGCTACAGGACCTGAACCTGTTAAGCCTCCACAAGAAGGCTGAGAGGGGATCTGGTGGCCATCTATAAATTTGCCAAAGGGGACCAGCAGGCAATGAGAGTCCCTGTTCCCCCGAGCACTACTGGGAGTAACACGGAACAGCCATAAGTTGACTGAGAGTAGATTCAGGCTAAACATCAGGAGGCACTACTTCACAATCAAGGTGGCTAGGAGCTGGAACCAGCTCCTACCCTGGGGGTCTTCAAAAAGGAGGCTAGACTATCACCTAGCCAGGATCATTTGACCCCAGCATTGTTTCCTGCCCATGGCAGGGGGTCGGACTTGATGATCTGTTCAGGTCCCTTCTGACCCTACCAACTATGAAACTATTTCAATTTAGCAACTTCCTATACTTACAAACAAATGGTACTGCCATGGGCACATTGTACAGGTCTCACACCCTCTTTCCCCCCCAAAATGCCAATACATTATAGAAGACGTTGAAGCCCACTTCCTCCACAACTGCCCTCTCATCCCCCTAGTATACCTCAAGTACATTGATGACATCATCATATGGACACACGAGAAGGAATCTTTAGAGAAATCCCAGCAGGACTTAAACAACTTCCACCCTTCCATCAAACTCTTTAGTACTCCACCCAACATATTAATCTGTTGGACACCACCATAAAATTTTGTAATGGATATATCACCACCACGCTAAAGGAAGCCAACCAACGGCTATAGCTAGCTCCATACGACCAGTGTTCATCCTAGACATCAGAATTCATCTTCTACTGCCAAATGGTACATTACAGCCATACCTGCTCTGATCCCACTGACTGCAAACACAGTAGCTTCGTTGGAAGGGTCCTCATGAAAATCACCTAGTTCAGCTCCCTGCTCAAGGCTGGATTATCCCTAACCAAACCATGCCAACCAAGTGTCTGTCTAACTTACTCTTGAAAATGTCCAGGGAGGGAGATTCCACAACTTCTCTTGATGCACATCTTAGGGACCTCGAACAGGGATTTCTACACTTACAATACAAACCTAAAAATCAAAGCTACTCAAAGCAACAGGGCCAGACTCAGACCCCACTCCAACCTGCTACAATACAAACCCTGTGACATGGGCAATATCAAAGAGCCCACCGCACCAAAATTAAATACTAACAAGCATAAGTGCAGATAAATTTTAATAGCCAATTTAAAAATAAAAATACAACTAGCATAAATGACTAAGCAGGACAGATCAAGCAAATTACTACAATTTGTAAAATATGCATCCAGCTAGAGAAATAACAATCATATTAACATTTGAGATAATTTTAAACTAATTCCTAAAGTCTTAAAAACCCTCCGACAGGTGGGCAGCTTGTTAGGAAAAAGGATTTCTCACCTAGGTTTCAAATGAAAGTTTTAGAAGAGCCCTTATTCAGCAAGGGCAAATCAGCAAGAACTGTAGGTCAAGGCTGAAGAGTTTGGACTGAGATGAAACCAGATTGTTACACTGTATTGCTTGGCTCAATAGAGGTTCTATGCTTATATTCATATACCTATTTTTATCCCCAATTTAAGTTATATTTTGTTCTAAACCAGACCTAACTGGCATAAAACCACTAAATGTACTCTGCATTTGTATACTAGACCAGCAAGTACTAAGTAATCTCAACCTTTAGCTTAACTCTTTTAACCAGTCTTGCTCACACTTTCTAAAATTATTCTCACCTCTGACATTCTCTTGCCTACTCATTTCCATTGCCTCTTAACTTAGCAACTGCAGTATGACATACCCAAACTTTGGTCAAGCAACTAGCAGCTTCAGGCCTACTACAATCTACAGTTCCCTATATGAAAAAAATGAATGGACACCAATCTATCATCAATTCCAGAAAGACACAAAAGCCTGTATTAGGACCCTTTAACCCACTCGGACATTCCATCACTGACCTCAGAGTAGCTGATCTTAAACAACAGAACTTTAAACACCAACTTGAATGTAAAATTGTGGAACAAGAAAGCAGCCACAGACTGGACTATAGATTTATAGATTCATAGATTGTAAGGTTGGAAGGAACCTTGGAAGATCATCAGGTCCAGCTGCCTGCACCAAGGAGGAAAGATAATTGGGGGGCCAGGTGACCCCAGCAAAGTGACTGTCTAGTCCTCTTGAAGATTTCCAGGGTAGGTGATTGTACCACCTCTGGAGAGTGCTTATTTCACAGTCTGGTCACCCTGGCTGCAAGGAGGGTTTGCCTAATGTTGAGCCTGAATCGATCTTCCAGGAGTTTGTGGCCATTACTCCTAGTTTTCCCCTTGTGTGCTCCGGTGAACAGTTGCTCACTGAGTCCTTGATGCACTTCCTTAGTGTATCAGTAAGCTGCTACCAGGTCTCCTCTCAGTCTTCTTTTCCCTTTCATTCATGGTGCTAGCCAGTTTGGTGCTGCCAAGCCTGTAGGTGTGTTGGGGGTTGCTACTCATTTCTCGATGTTGAACTTCATCAGATTCTGATCCGCCCAACTTGCTAGCCTGCCCAGGTTCGCCTGTATCTGTAGCCTATATCATCAAACGTATTCATGCTTCCCCATAACTTGGTGTTATCCACAAACTTGGCCAGTGAACTCTTCGCACCCACATCCAAATCATTAATAAACATGTTGAAAATACTGGACCAAGCACCGACCCCTGTGGCATATCACTGCCCACTTCTCGCCAGGATGACAGAACCATTTACTATGACTCTCTGTGTCCTATCCTGCAGCCAGTTTCTCACCTGACTGTCTCAGAGTTAAGCCCACAATCCTCCAATTTTCTCGCAAGGACATCATGGGATACTAAATCAAAGACCTTTTGGAAGTCAAGGTATACAATCTCTCATGTCCATATGGTGAGTTACCTGGTCATAGAAGATGAGGTTGGCAAGACAAGACCTCCCTGCAACAAAGCCATGCTAGAAGAATCTTACCTTCTGCAAGCTTATCGCAGATAGACTCCTTAAATTCTTATCTCATTACCTGAGCCAGTGTTTTTAAGCCCCCATGTCCTTCAGTGGGTTAACAGCTTTGTTTATCCCCTTTGATCTCTTCAACCCACCTTTACTTCTCTCAGCAGTGCCCTTTCCCCTTAGTATTTAAATGACCAGATTCCTTTTCATCAGGACCCCCTATATCTGCAAGTCCACTCACATTGTCTCACAAAGTAGGCTGTTGTCTGTGAAACTGTGTGCGTTTCTGAGCAAGTTAACCTCTGAAGTGCCACTGTGCTGCGCCTTTTGCATTAAATTATGGGAAAGTATTACATGCTTATTAATAACAAGCAACACATTCCTCTTGATGAAGAGATAGTAGCTAAATGGCAGTAACATCCCTTTAACAGTGATTGGTATGGAAAAATAAACTGGGGTAAAGCACTTTTGAACAACTTGTTAAACAATCCCACACTGGTGTCCATCTCCTCAAAACCTCATCATGGACAGAGCTGAATCACAAACCTTTACCTTGCTTAGCCCCAAGTACGTCACCATGGACAAAACAGGGGCTGCCAATGCAAAGACCAGCAAGTGCTTTCTGATTCGATTCCGTTCCAGTCCAGCATGCATAAGGAAGGAAACCAGGCCAAAAGCTGCTGGTGCCTGTAAGAAAATAAGAGTCAATACAGCTTCTTCCTACCTAGATTCTTGGCAACTTTAAGCAGAACTTTGAAAACAAAGTAGCTGAGGTAACTATTTCTACTAGCTCTACTAAAGTGGAATATTCTCAGCCAGAGCGCTATAGTTAAACGAACTGACCTATGAACCATCCGGCCTTTCTCTGTGTTGTCACATCTCAATAACCATTGTAGCATTATTTCTTTATACCACCACTGTATATGAAGCTATACTCTGGCTGACTAAGTAGCCTATCAGAGTATTAGGGTCTGTATGACAACCGTATTGCAGAATATTGACACATCCGTTTCAATTTGATTGGCTACAATAACTCTTTATTCCAATGTATTCCAATTCTGTAATCACAATTTTCAGGCTACCTGCAAGAAAAAAAGATATGTGTCCTTAGCACCCCCCCAGTCCCTTTAACCAAGATAGAAAAACCTTCAAAATTAAAATGCAGTTCCATCCAATTAAGATTTGGGGTGGGGGTGGCAAAAAAATGCAGCCTCCATGCTTTTGGCAGGCTCCCTGACAAAAGCAACCCACTTACCAAAAATAAAATGCTGGCTCCCTTTGGGGAGCCAGCAGTCCTTGTAGACACTATGGCCTGGCTGTGCAGCCTGCAGGTGAGGGGGAAGGAGGCTGCCACCACTGCTCCTGGCTGCTGATTAGCTGTGAAGGCTACCTGTCATATGGCCCCACCTCTCAGTGGCAAAGGGCAGCACTGCATGACAGACAGCCCTTGCATCCAAAGGGCTACCATGGTCGGTTGGCTAGAGGGGGTGGCCTGCAGTGCTTCACCTGTGAACATGGCTGCCAGTCCCATTTGCTGCCCATAAAATCAGCTGGCAGCCACCTCAAGTTCAGCAGACCCCTAGAAATAAGAGCTGGTGAGGAAAAGTGCTTTAATTAGAGGGACAGAAAACAGGATTTTTTTTTTTTTTTTTTAAAAAGGCAGACAAGGTTCTTTGGATAAATGTGAAATCTTTTATTAGACCAACTCATCTATGAAAGGTGTTTTGTAAATTCCCTTTAAGGATTAGAACAGAGAGATTGCAGAGAGAGTGGTTGTCTCTTGAGAAATGGGCACCCACAGGTAATTTAGTGCACTAAATGCCCTGATGGAAAATATGTAGGTGAAACCAAACAACTGTGCATCAGAATGAATGCACAACAAAAATCTATCCAACACTAAAATACCCAATTACCTGCGGGTGTGCACTTCTCACAAAATAATCACTCTAATCTCTCAGTTCTAATCCTTAAAGGAATTTACAAAACACCTTCAGTAGATGAGTCCATGAACTTCACTTCATAAATCTACTAGATACAAAAAATCATGAACTAAATATAGACATTGGATTATAACCTGCCTGCCATCCACACATTATAACCAGCCTGCCATCTGACAACCCCAGACCTACATTTTGCATATTGGCTTCTAGTGCATCCAGAACACAAAACAGCAGACTCCCTATGCCTGAAGAATGTTTGTGCCCTAAAGCCTGCAAAGAACAACTTTTCCAACTATTTAGTGGTCTAAGATACCACATTTACCCAAAGAACCTCATCTACCCATGTCCTTAGACCAACATGGCTACAACCAACACCCCTAAAAAGCCCACAATGTTCTCTCAAAAAATTCCTTTTTAGAAATGACCTATTTTTTAAAAACCTTTTCTTTATTCCTTTAAAATTAATATTTTACATTTTCAGCATATTGCCAGTAACCATTTCAACCGAAGAAGTGTTCTTATTTTTAAGAACTCAGAAATCACCATATCCTGAACTAAAATACACTGTGGCCTTTGAGCTTAGCATTTTCAGCTCTGAACATGGTTATAACATGCATTGTTTGTTTACTGCACAAACAAAAAATGCAAGTGCATCAAATTTTATTTCCAAATCCTGTAGGCATGCAAAAGGTAAGAAAAAATACACGGCTAATAATTGTAATATAGTGTCATCACAACAATGGCATATACAACTCAGGTATACAACTGTGCCCTTGAAATCCTTGAAAACAAGATCCAGTAAATATTGTACATGGTACAGACAAGACTGCCCATATATTAAAGAGAAACTGGAAAGCTGTTTTCAGTTATAATATTCATAACTTCCCCAAGTCAGCATTTCAAACAACTTATTTTAGGAACTGCATTCAGTTTTGCTTCAGATGTAACTGGTTTAGCCTCACTTATGTTTTAAAAAACGAAACAAAACAAACAAAATACAAAACAGGATCATTATGAGAACTTCAAAAAGATTTACCCTTCAACCTGTCAAGTTCTCATCACATCTGCATTGTTCCTACAGTAAGAACCATACAGACAGAAATTAACTGTAGCAGGAGAGGAAGCTGTTTTCTACACCTTAACATGCCCTCCAAATCTCTGAAAAGCTGTTGGCATACCCAAGTCAAATCTTTCTCTCTGACCCCCCGCTTCAAATGCCTTGTGAGGCTGCCATGTTTTGGTGTGTTTTTTTTTTTGTTTTTTGTTTTTTTTTTAAACTAGTCTGTGCTGTTCTCTTCTTCCCCCCTATTTGTAGGCTTTGGTTGGCTGGCATGGCTGCAGGGTTTGGTATCAAATAGCCCAAATCCCTCCTTATTCTTTCCCTGTCCAGACTGACTGGACATGCCTTATATTTCAACACCCAGAACCATCCATCTTTACACAAGCATTCTTCAGTCCCTTAATTTGTATTGCCATCACTCCCCTGCAGGACCACATTCCCAAGAGCCCCAAAACACCAACTCTTACAGGTAGAAGCCTGCCCCTCAACAACTTTAATAAAGGAAAAAAAAAAAAGACTTCACACTCAGGACTTACCTTGTGTAACATAATTGCAACAAACACTATTAGCTGGACACTGGTCTGGGAAGTGGAAGCAGCTGCACCCAACGCAACACCGTCAGCTTAATGGATAGAAAGTCAGGAGAGTGCACATGAAATCACCAATTATTTATCCACACAGTTTTACTTTTTTCACTGGCCAATAATACATAACCTTACACTTGTACAAACAATTCCCCTCACTTATGAATGCCTTAATAGTGTCCCATCATATGTCTAACGTGCTTTATTGTTGTTTCCGTGAGCCACTCAGAGTGAAACCCTCAAGTCAATGGGAGATTGAGTACAGACTTCAACAGGGCAAAACTCTAACCCAGAACCAACTGTCTTTGGCACATACAGATGAACTGGAATCATTCTGCAGGGACAGCTCTGGTAACTAGGCTCTCCTATGTTATGAAACAGGCTTCTGATGTAAAAACAGGCTGAGTTTTTTTTTTAATTGACAGAAATGTAGATATTACTGTTGGAATTACGAAGGGTCTACATATAACAAACAATGTTTGAATGGATAAAGAAAAGAAAGGCATAACTGGCAGCTTATAAGAAAATCTCTTTAGATTGCTTTGGCTTAAGATGGCCACAACACAATAACACACGGTTCTAACTGGTTTCATTCATTCACCAACCATTCATATTATGCCACATGACCCTCTGTTTTATACCTAGCACCATTATTTTCTGAGAAAAAAATGCCTTAAAAGTAACTTAGAAAATTTTAACATTGATACTATTCTTCACTTTCCTCCATTTGAAAGCCTGGTTTAATTTAAGGCTATAAATCCAGCTGCACAGGTCTTGAAAACTCTTGGAAACACTCACACACTTACGGAACTTCTAAAAGTTACTAAAGCTGGCTTGTTGAGCACAGATACTGTACTGAAGACAACAAGCTCCCAACCTGCCAGGAATGGATTAAAATGATGCCATCCTATGGGTAAGGGGTCTGTGTGCATCTATCTGCGTGCACCTGCAAGCACACCTGCCTGCATGTCCAGATTTCTAGTGGTAAAGGCCCCGTGATCTGCCCGGTGCTGGAACTAAAACCAGTTACTAGTCAAAGTCTAATTAATAATACCCATCTTGCACATAAGTCAATCCCTTCCCACACTACATGTAAATTTTTTTCCTGCAAATAAAACCAATAATTTTTTTTTTAAACAGATAGCCTTTGAAAGCTCCTCAGAGTTCTGGAAGTGTAAAAGTGATTCATCAGAGGGATTAGCAAACAAAAAATAAGCAAAACAGCAATTAATGTGTGTGGGGGGGCAATTATTTTGGGTGCAGGGCCACTTACCGAGTTTTGGCAAGCTGTTGAGGGCCACATTTCCCTCTCTAGCACAGGGAAGCAGGAACAGCCCCATGGTCCCAGGCCAGAAGCTTCTGCTAAGCAGGGGTTTCTGGTTGGGGAGGGAAAGCTGGGCAGGCCTTGCTGCTGGCTTCTGCCACCAGCTTTCTCTGGGTCTTACCGCCACTGGCTCCTGTCATCTTTGACAGGCAGCTAGAAGCAAATAAATATTTAACTGGGGTGGCAGCGTAACAGTTTAACAGAGAGGTGAAGCAGTCTGGTATTGATTTAGGGCAAGACACCCCACTGAATGATGACCATTAACACCTATAAAGGATGGGTGTGGCTACAGGGGAGCTTGGAGACCATGAATAGCCCAGAAGATAACAGGTGTCCTGAGAGGCATGGATGGCCAGGAGAGCCCATACAGCAAGAGGACAGGATTGGAGTTAACAGGGTTTGAGGGACTCACTGGGAGGAAGGACCAGTGCTCATTCTAGGACCCTTGGGCAGGAGCGTCCAGTCACTTTTTAAGATCAACCAGGTACATCAAGGTGTGGCAAGTGAAACTGAAAGGAGGATACCCTAGAACCAGAGCATGGCAGGAGCAGTCCAGTCATCAGAGGGTATCATGGCTGCCCCAGGGCCTGGTCCTGTTCCAGCAGAAAGTGAACAATGCACAACAGCTCTTCAGGAAAACAAAAATATTGCATCCAATTTAAGTGATATGGTACATTTCAGTGAAGTGGAATGCATTCTTTTGCATTAAGATATGTCCAAAACCATTGCTCTCCTTTTGTTTTTCAAACAAGTAGAGGCTATAAAAATATTCAAGACTTTCAAAACAGCATGCTTTTTACAGAAAAAGTAATTTACTGAATAAGTCAAGTGGGGACTCACTAGCCTCTAAATGACTGGGTCAAGCATGTTATTACAATGACTGATACAAGTTTTGTTCCTCTTAATTTTTGGCTTTGACAATACTTTACATTTGTAATATTTATATTCGAACAAATCATAATTGTAAAAGTTCTCCTGCTGTTTCTTGGCATGTAGGTAGTTTTCCTACCAAGTTAAGTCATTTTACTGTGATCAAGGTTTTTTTAAACCCATTATATCCAAATGATATCTACCTAAACACATATACTAGCTGGTGTTGATTTTTAAACAGTGGTATGTTAGCTTGATTAGAAAAAGGTGTAAAAGGTGCCTCTCAACATATAAAAAAAAAAATCCCCACAGAATTGGTGAATGTGTATTCAGGAAAATTAGTTTTCAAATTGGTGTTGTCCAGAAAGGCATCCTAATACCATGGCAGACATAGCCCCTTTTCGGTTATATGAAAAGAAGTTTCCAGCCTACCTGCAGCATGGACAACTAGTCCAAGCGTAGTAGTGATTTTGGAATTGCTTGATCTTCCTGCTTCTGGGTCTGAAATAATGATCATCAAGAAATTAAGAATGACCTATACAAGCATAAAAGTTATGCTGGAAGAAAAGTATTACTAACATTAAAGGCATAAATTCCTAGCTACAACCAATTTTTACAGTCATGCATTTACTTTAAGACCTTTTTATCTTTAAACAATACCTGGAAACACAAGAGATACATTTTTTAGACCCTAACAACTTCAAAATCAACACAACTTTTCTACCCACAAATGAAGACAAGGATTATCCTTCACAAGTTACAGGAATGTTCATGGTGTAACACAGCAGCCATGTTTCTTAATCTCTTGAAACCAAAGTACAATTTAAAATTCTGTGCTGGGAAGGTAGAAGGGAATAAGTGGCTCAAGCCACACCTTTGTATCCTCAGGATGTTAAGTTGCTCTAAGGGCCAATGCAGTTCCCAACAAAATGAGAGCAGCCAAAAGTGGCTCCAACTTGCATGATGGTGCAGACAGCTTTCTGAAGGCAGGCTCTACAGACTGGGACTGCTCAGAATTTCCATACTATTCTCATGTGCTACAGGCCCAATTCCATCCCCTCTACTCTTAACATGGCCCTTCCAACAAGCCTCAACATGGAGAACACCTTAGGGCTCCCAATAGCAGGAAGAAATGGTATAATGTGGGCACTTCATGGAACTTCTATGCCACCACAGGTGCTGAAGCAGAGACACTAATCTCACCATACACTTTAACACAGAAAGAGAATGCAAGACATAATTGCTTCTGATCAAATACAGACAGGCCATTCATGTCTGCAACTGACTGAGGATTACTCTACTCCCTCATCATCTATGTGTAATCTAACTTTTTATGTTGGAAAAAAGAAAAACCCACACCCAACACGAGGGGTATTGATCAGTAAAAATGTTTTTTATATCCCCTTAAATAGACCATCAGCTATTACATAGCATAAGGACACCCATTCTTTTAATCCACAATGTTCAAACACCTGCCTTCAAGTTCTTTTACCATATGATTGCTATAAATTTAAGCTTCCTTCCTTCCCCCTGAACAGTCTGACAAAAATCAGATAATCACATTTAATTTTATACCTTCATGGTAGCATCTATAATTATTTTCATTTGAAGCAAAGGAAAATCTAGTCACCTGGGGATAACAAAATTGTTAGGCAATTAATATCACTAGTTTAACTCATGAAAGGGAATTACATAAATTCCAAACTATTCTGGCAACACTTCCAGTTAATGCGCTGCATTTCACATCTTGGACACAAAGCAAAGAGTAAGGACTGTTCCCTATAACAAAGTTTTTATGCTTCTGATGGGTCAACCACAAAAAAGAAGTCTATTTTCAGCTAATAAGGAAACATAAGGAACAAGATTCTAACACGGGTCATTCACCCAACTTTCCTGGTGGCTATTTGCTAAGTCTCTCTTCATAAAAGTTAATCTAATAAGGTAACCAATTCAGTAAATAAAGGCAAAACATGAGTATTTCAGGAGAAAGTTTTCAAAAAAAACATTGAGAAAACTGTGGAAGAGGTAGGAAAAAACAAAAAACAAAGGGAGAGGATATGATAAAAACCCGTAACCCTAAGTACGTTGTTGAAAACTGACAAGTATTGAGAGCAATAACAAAGTAAAACGTGACAGAATGGATATCATCATCCACTGTATTTGTCACAAGACTTCCATAAGGGGAATAAAACTTTACATTAAAGCTACAAATGTTTACTGACCTAGTTGTCAGAAAGCATTATCTAAATGCTGTTCTACCCTACACAGAAAACCCCTATACATTTACAGTAAATGTACTAGGATTAGGGGTGCACAATAGTGATTTCTGGGGCCAATACTGCTAGCTGATTTTTAAGGAAACATACTGGCCAATACCGATCTGATTTCCGATACCAGCTGGAGGCAGCTGGTAAGTCCGGTGTGGTGGGAGGGGAAGGGCGAGGGAAGAGGAGTGGGGGCACATGCTCCTCCCCCACCAGGTGCAAGCAGTGGCAGGAGCCACCTGCACCTGTCCCCTCCCTCACTGCAGGGGGAATTGATCTTCCCCCCACCTCCCCATGCCCCTTTCACCACAATGGACTTACCAGCTGGTGAGACAGCTCTCCATGCTGCTGGCTGTGTTCCTCACTGCCTGAGTACCACATTGCAACTTTGTGCAGCACTGGCATTTAAATTGGACAACTTAAATCAGCCCCATTAGGCCGATATCTGATACAACCAATTTTCTTTATATCAGTACTGATCTGACATTAGACCAATGTACGAGTGCACCTCTAACTAGGATGATCACAACCAATGTAATCAGTGCAGAGGCAGAAAAGGATCTTGGCATCATTATTCATGCCAAAATGAACATGGGCTGACAGCGTGGAGACACAGTCAGGAAGGCCAACTGTACCTTGTCATGCAGCCACAGATGCATTTCAAGCAGGTCCAAGGTGGTGATCCTCCCCCTCTAGTTAGGCCGCAGTTGGAGTACTGCATCCAGTTCTGGACGCCGCACTTCAGGAGGGATGTGGACAACATGGAGGGTCCGGAGGGCCACTCGCATGATCAGGGGGCAGCAGGGCAGGCCCTATAAGGAGAGGTTACGGGACCTGAACCTGTTCAGACTCCAGAAGAGCAGGCTGAGGGGGGGATCTAGTGGCTGTTTACAAACTAGTCAGAGGGGACCAGCAGGCATTGGGAGAGTCCCTGTTCCCCCGAGCACAACCAGGAGTGACTAGAAATAACGGTCACAAGCTGGCAGAGGGTAGATTCAGGCTAGACATCAGGAGGTGTTACTTCACGGTCAGGGTGGCTAGGATCTGGAACCAACTTCCAAGAGAAGTGGTGCTGGCTCCTACCCTGGGGGTCTTTAAGAGGAGGCTAGATGAACACCTTGCTGGGGTCATTTGACCCCAGTACTCTTTCCTGCCATGGCAGGGGGTCAGACTTGATGATCTGCTCAGGTCCCTTCTGACCCTACCAACTATGAAACAATGGAAGTCAATATAGGTCCCATCATGCCTGTGGCCCATGCAAAATCCACTGAAGTCAATTGTACACAGCTGGGCAGAGCAAAAAGTAAAGCAGAAAAGTAAAAAACTCTTTGGCACAGCCTTTTTCAGTCTAGAGACTTAGTGCTTACCAGGACTACACAAATTCAGCATACATAATGCTCATACAATCCTAGCACAGCCCACACTAAAAGTTTAACACCTCATTAATGTTGTTACCTTGTCTCTCCTAATGCTTCTAACAGCAGCCTTGACATTAACAGGACCTAGTTGGTTCAGGTCTACTATCAGACAACTGGAAATTGACAGCTGCTAATCAGTTAATGAATTATGCAGTTAAAAAGAGTACAATTACATTAGGAGTAGAGACTGGGGCCAAGGCATTCCTGTGCGCTTAAGCAGTTTATGAGCTTAATTTGCCTGCAGATAGCTGACATTTGTTACAAGATAAGCACAACAGGTTACAAATTGCAACCAACACTGTTACTCAGCCAGGCAAATTACATCCTTTCAATATGCATATTAGTAGAATACATACCACATTAATCCTACAAGGCTTCAACTATCATTACAGTATCAATACTGTTGTTCATGCATGAGTTTTAAACAAGTTCTTTCTCTTCAGCATGGCAAGGTTTAGCTTCCAAAGCATTAATGAATTAAATAAGCAAATCATGCAGTACTTGAACGAAGAGCATAACACTGCTTTAGTATTTCATACCATTGCTACATGCCTTTACTGTCTGTAGAATAACCTAGCAAAAAACTTAGCCCTCAAGCTGAACGGTAGCCTCTGGTAAATTTAACAACAATGTCCAGAAACCTGCAATGTGTTATTTAACTTTAGCATTTTGGTTGCTGCCATGAACTCTAACCCAATCCTACTATGTTAGAGGAGTCTTGACTTACCATCTGGAGCATGCACATGAGAGTTGCCTATCTGGTCCACCAAAAGCATGAAGACAAAGCCCAAGACAAGGGAAACCCCAATGTAGGCGTGTAATCTTGAATGGTCGTGGCCATGCTCACGCACGGCTGGTATCTCAGCTGCTTTCTCAGACTGAATCACATTTTGAGTCTCGCTGGCCTGATGGTGCTTCCCTGAGACAGACAGACATGGTGATTAGTAGTCATAATCCAGAGGGAGCTCTCAGAGTTCTCTATTCCTGGACTGAGA
>NW_017728947.1:48055606-48088690 GCF_001723895.1 Crocodylus porosus | reverse complement strand
CAGCACCTGGAATGCAATTGAGGGAGCAGCACCCACACCAGGAGTTTGGGGGCAGAGGGAGGGAAGCAATTTAACACCAAAGTCTACCCATTAGACAGCCCTGACTTAAGACATGAACCAGCAGGGTGGAATAATACAAATGTAGGAGATATCCTACTAAATTTTCCTAAAACTAACAGTTTTACTGACATTTGAATTGAGAAGTATTTTATTAGACTGACAAAAGTCCAATTCAAAGCATCGATCCCTTCTGAATCAAAAGTTAAAAATTATTCTTAGGGGTGTGCTCACACTAGGAATATCAGTGCATAACAGAAAAAACAAAGCAAAACTCATAGTAAAGCAAAAAAAAAAAGAAAAGAACAGAAAAGGTGTGAGAAGGATGACATTTGTCTTGTTAGGCCCCAAATGTTCAAATTTGCAGTTAATGTTTCAGGAAAGATCATGAACAGAAGTGTTTACCTTTTGCCACCCCTACTAATTTCAAAGACAAAACAGTACAGAAAACAAACTGAAAGGTACTTAAGTGATACCAGGGGGCAAGAAAGGGAAATTAAAACAGGCAAAATAGAATGTGGCAAGTCACATTTCACTATGAAAAAGTATAAATAATGAAGCTTTAAACTTACAAAGTAGAACATAATTTGCATAGTATCAAACATACAGGGCCTATTGTGCCATGGCAAGCAGAGCCCTCAGGCCTCAAGAAGCACCATTTGCTTCCCTGCACGCACATCCATTCCCATCAGGGAATGGTTGGTTCCCTGCATTTCCATCCATTTCCGCAGGAGCTACACGTTTGTACATCAGAAGTCACAACATGACTCAAATGGGAAAGCGAGACTTTCTTGATACACATTTAACCCTACCTAACAAGGCCTGTTATAGTTTCAAAAAATAAATAAATAAATAAAAAATAATAATAATAATTAAGTGGCTTCTCTCACTAGCTAATATGATCAAAGTCAGCTCATCTGCCCTCTTGCTGTACAGGTGTAGAAAAGCAGCACACATCTAGTTTAAACAAGTCAGGAATCAGGAGTTTTGAGCTCTGTTTTGGCTACCTCTGCAAACTCCATCCATAAAAGACCCTGATGTCTCTGTATCCCATACCTCTGTAAGGTAGGCACAAACCAGCAGCTGAGTCAGAAGTTTGAACTGATATCCCCAGTTTGGGTCTCAAGCCTCTAGAATATGCCGCCTCCATCCCAAAAACAGGGATATTATACGTGTGTGTATTTGGTTGAAGAAGTACTTGTAAAGCGTGTGAAATTCCCCAATATGAAAAGGTGCTATGGAAGGTGTAAGCATGATGCTGTGCTAGACCCAACCTTTTAATGCTATAATTATTTTGATCCCCCCACACTGTTAAAGACACCTGGACAGTTCAGGAAAAACACGTCTCATTGCTGCTCTTTTTATAAACTGAATGAACCTTTGAAGAAATCAGTAATGGGGGCGTGGGAGAAGGGAGGAAGAAGAATACATTATGCACAAGAGTTCAGTCATGCCCCAGGCATAGATATTAATTTGCAATTAAAAGAACATTGCCACGTTTATTGCTTTATTTTCCCCTCTCTTCCCAACTCTCCTTTAGCAACCTTTGCCCTGTTCACTACACCAGGCTTAGTCACTTGCTTTTGTCTTTCTCTCATGTTCTCTCCATCATGTCTGGAATTAAATTTCTTCATCTTGTCCCACTCTTTTTTACAGTCTTCCCTTAAAAAGTCTGCTTCTGAGAGTCCTCAGAACAATAATCCAAAAATAGAATAAACCTGACTTAAAAGAAATCCCACTTGTCAGTTACACTTTCTAGTCATATACACAAAAAGCAGCTGTTTGGAAACCCTGTAGAGCAGGGATGGACAACCCATGGTATGCCACAAGTAGCACAGGAAGCTTTGTGTGTGGCAAATGTTAGATGGAAGTGGGGAGACAGAACACGCAGCACAGGGAAGATGGGATAGGGAGCAAAGAGCATCAGATGTAACACGAAGCACAGGGTAGTAAGCACAGAATCAGACAGGGTAGGGGGCACAGGGCAGAGAGCACCATAGCAGACCAAGCAGGGGAAAGGGATCATAAGTGGCACCCAGGGAAGGCATGGAAATTAATTTGCAACTCTCCAGCCTACCAAAGTTGCCTCTACTGCTGTAGAGAAATAGTTACCCATTTCAACAAAATTTTTACAGTCTTCCCTTAAAAAGTCTGCTTCTGAGAGTCCTCAAAACAATAATCCAAAAATAGAATAAACCTGACTTAAAAGAAATCCCCACCCCCATGCTCTCCCAGGGTGTGCATAGTGGCAGGAGCTACCCCTGGATGAGCTGCCGCTGTCCCGCACCATGCCCCAGTTGTACAGCACCTGCTCCAGCCCTGGAGCCAGCTGCATATCAGCAATTGGATTGGTATTGGCCAGATATTGGCCCAAAAAAATCTTTATTGGTGCACACTTAATGAAGATCTATAAAACCCTTACAGAGGTTGTAACAACTGAAAAGGACTCAAACCACAGAAAGTAGCAGTCTATAAAACATAAGTTAACTTCCTTTCAAAAGCAATTGCTGTGATGTTTTGGTAATGGAGGAAGAACTTATAATTGTTTTTAGACAACTGTCAGGCTATCTTTGTTGCCTTTCACAGGGACATCTATGAAAGCTGGTCTGTTTCTCACCCTCCAGGATATCTTCATAAAGTGCATGTACTCCTTCTGGTACAATCACAGCCAGGGCAGTTCCACAGAGGAGCCCAGCACCCAGGACAGTCACCAGCTTTAGCCTTTCCTGCAAGCACAAAACAAGGAATATATGTTAGCAATGGGAATCTCTTCCCAACACAAGAACACCCAGGAACTTTAACAGTTATGTTTGACAGTCTGCTCAAGATTTTGTTAATAAAAGACTCACACCATCAGAAATGAGTATTCCTGATTCCAAAGAACAAGGTCAGGTGTGTGCAATAGAAGTTTCCCTTGCAGTATTTTTAGGGTTGACTCTTACACAACCATTAAATGAATTCTGTCATCCACAGACTCTGGACTTTTCCTAGATACACTGTAAAAGCATTATTGAGCACATAGCACTTACAGCCTATTGGAGTAAACACAGTTCATGCAGGTATGCTCTATATACTGATGTTTCAGGAGATACTACCTTGAACTGCAGACATATAGTGGCTTACCAGTACTAAACAACATTTAGAATACTCTCTCCTAATAGCGAGGGCAATCAAGCAACAGAAAAATGGGAATGGGAAGCAACTAACAAATTAAAATTACTATATTTTGTTTAATTTTAAGCATGCCTCAAAAAAAGATTCCTTGTTATAGCTGAGCACATATTTTCATTCCAGAACCTGAACTGCAAAACTTTCAGGAATGTAAAGTTAATAAGCTATGAGAACAGAAACATGTATTGTCAGCACCAAATATGGACAATGCTGAGTAACCAATGAAAATTACAGATATCATCCTCTAATAATTACAGGCACCCAAGTCATGTGAAGCAGAAGACTGTTTTACTTGCTTGTGATAATTATTTCACTGCTAATTTACTTCTTGCGCATCACCTGCCACCCACTGATGAACAGCACTGAAGAATTTTGAAGCATGACAACCAGCAGCCCAATTTTCACAAGTTCATGGGCTGAAAAGCTTTAAAAGCCTCAGATATCTTTTGACATATCCTCTACAAATAGTAATTGTTTATTCTTGTACACAGAGACATAACTGGCAGAATTTGCACCCTGGGCAGCAGACTCTTACCCAATAGGATCTGTACTTCGGGGTGCCAGAATGCAGGGGTTCAAGGCTTTGGCCATATAGAGCAGAGCAGCGTCCTGCTCTGGGGGAGGTGTCACTGCCAACAGCTAGGTTTTTCCTCCCTTGGCCTTCCAACTGCTGCGGTTTTATATGGTGAGTGAGGATCTAAATCCCTTAATTCACGGGTGGCTTCAGGGCTAGGAAGCATAACTTGGCTGCTGGCACTGGCCCTTGACACCTCCCCTCACAGCAAGTGCAGAGGGTAAGGGGGGGGGGGTGATAAAGGGATTGCTGACCCCACTTAGTTGTGTGTGGCTGGAGCCTCAAGCTCCCTGTCTTAGTTATTCCAGCATCTGGGGTTTGTGCCCCTTTTTGTCTACCCTCAGTTAGGCTACTGTTTGTGCAGAGTGAAATGAAAAAGTAAAATAAAATCAAATTTTGTTTTAAGAAAACAAAAACCCTACTCTACAATGTTAAAATCAGTAAGTCAAAGTTGCATTAATAAAAAGTACATTTTTTGCTGACTATGGGTTATACCACTTTAATGAGCCTAGATGAAGTAAGCTGCTGCTTACAAAAGCTTGTTATGTATCTGAGTGCAATTCTACCCCGACTTCTGCCTAGATTATAAGAAATGGGAAAATGCTTTAGTAATTTTGCAATTTTTGTACCATGGTTGAAAAACAGAGTCTATAAGGGTTTCATTTATTACATACTGAGCATCAAACAGTTTTGAAGGCCTGATCTGTCCACCAGTGTATTTCTGTAGACTGCAGAACAAATCCACACTGTGCCAAAACTCAGCTTTCATATTAAAAAAAAAAGTACATTTCAAGTCCTTCTGGCTATGAAATTGATTATTTCACTGACTATCATTATGGTAGGTGGAATAATAAGACGGAAATAAAGGCCACAAAGAGAAGAACTAGGAATTGCTATAGGAAAGGAACTGTAGAGGGGAAAACAAAGGAGAGAGAAATGGATGAAGGAAGAGATGCAAAGGACAGGGATAACAGGGGGCCTAAAAAGACAGCATATTTCCTCAAAAGGCAATGAATGCAATAATACAGCATGGAATTGAAAAAGCTTATTACTAAAGGTGATATTCTTCTCTTGAATTTTGACATGCATGAATTCTTCTGTTCTGAATTATGGGAAGTACGTAGTCCTGCCTACAGACCACAATTAAACATGGAAGTTTGCCCCCACTACTTCAAATGAATTTCAAGTTGGGATACAACATTTAAAAAAAAAAAGCCGGCTTCTGCCCGCCCCAGAAGGCACGAGGAAGGAGAACAAGGAAATCAGTAAAAACTTGTGCTTATATAGGCTAGAGAAGTACACACCAGATGGCCAAGTTACTTCTTGTTTTTTTTAAGTATGAAGAAAACCAGAAGTCCCTATCTACCTATGTTTTCAGCAGGCACCTTACCCACAGACTACAGTGCAGCTCCTCTGGACTGCCACTGCTGTGGCAGCCTGGAGGCGGCGGTGATGATGGCAGAGAGGAGCCATAGGGCAGCCCAGGTACAGGCTCCGGGCAGCTGCAGCAAGAAGGCCTCAAAAGCAATGATGGGGTAGGGCTGCTTTTCACCTGCACTGAGCAGCAATTTCTGCCTGGCTGCCATCACTGCTCAGCACAGGCATGCGTTCCACAGCAGGCACAGGGTGGGCTGGGGTTGGGGCTGTGCACATGGGTTTATTCCAGCCAGGGCAAATCCAGAGTGGGCACGGGGTAGACCCAGGTCAGGGTGGGGGCGATGTGCTTTTGGCAGTGAGGAACTGCAGGGTAGATTCGATTTAAAAATCAAATAGATTTAAATTACTGGTCAGGAAGCCTTGATTTAATTATTGTTTTCTACAAAAAGTGCATTCTTGTTTAATATAACCTTAATACATATTATTCACAACTCAGAGATAGATATAAGTTTCATTTCTAGAAGATACACTCTATACCAGTGGTCACCAACCAGTGGATCTCAATCCACCAGTGGATCATGGAGCCTCTTGGAGTCAATCCGAGGCTGAGGTGGGGGAGCATGGAGGGGCTGAGTGCCTGCGTGCATGCATATGCCCCAGGCCAGCAGGAAGTGCCGTGGGGAAGGGAAGGGGCAGGGGCTGGATTGAGGGCCCTGAAGTGAGGGACAGTACTGCAGAGGCAGGAGCTGGGGTAAGTTCAGTGGGTCCCTGCCCAGGTGGGACTTACCTGCTGCTGGGGAGGCAGGCATGCCCCAAATAATTTTTTCTCCCTCTGCCTCAATCTGCCACCCCCCTCTTCCGACCCCACAGACTTACCTTCTGGAGGGGAAGGTGGTGGCATACAGTAGATCTTGGGTTGCTTTTACATGCCAAAAGGTGATCTCCTACTTAAAAAGGTCGGAGACCACTGCTGCTCTATACATTTTCAAGCATTGAATTTATTTTGATATTTTTTCAGATCAATTTTGTAGCTACATCAGAAAAATGAATTGCAATTCATTTATTGTATTTACCAAAGTTAATTGAAGCAGATACTTGTGAAGTCATTTGGAGGAAAACGATCTTCAATTCACTAGATTAATCATGGATATTTGGGGGATACTTTTGCCACGGTGTATTAGGAAGACATCAAACGAGCACTGCAGCCATAGTTATTAGTTTGGGGTTTTCTTCACCTTCTAGATTTCTTTTCCTTATTACAGTCTGGCAAACCTGTTGCCATGATAGGTGTCTCCTTCTACGATACTATTCCCTCACTAGTTCTCAAATCAACGGAGAGGATAAACTCAGAAACTTATCCCTCAAGACTTCTGGAATGTTCTGCTCAAAATGTTTCTTTTATTTGTATTTGCATTTATCTCCAGATTACTCCTCCTTGCCCAGATCTACTCAACCCCCAACAATCCTTCATTCATTTAACTTCTTGAAACTTTGCAATTTTAGAGAGAGGTAAGGGCTTGATTCTGTACACAAACTTGCAGACACACTATAGGGTTTATGGGTAGGTAATCAGGTCTTCTCTCTCATCCCATATACTGCTGTTAACAAAGATGTTATCTCTAGAGACAAAAATCCACAGTTTAAGAACCAGAACTAAGCATCACAGAGATGCTTAAGAGGACCAGCAGTTTCCCAGCGTGGTGCCCACAGGCAGTATCGATAAAACTTTGAAAGAATACAAAGTAAAGGGAAGCAGCATTTTGAAGCTGTGGATCTAATGCAATTTTACCTAATAGATGAGATGATCAGATTGATCTAAAGTCTAAACTTTAAACACTCATATTGGCACCTGGTGCTTTTTCTTTTAAATTCAAATGTGCCCTTGGGCACATAAATGTTGGGAACCCCTGTTCTAGACAGAGCACTGAGTCCCACTGGACAGAGTGGTTTTCTTTAATCTTTACTAATCTACAGAGGAACCTCTGGGAACCCCGTAAGACTGGACCCCTAATATAGCCCATGGCCTGTTGTGACCTATTCATAAAACATTTTTTTAAAGAGGTTACATGAATATATAGTCTCACATAGTATATAATTAGAAGTTATAATCCCTATTTCATGATGAACCTTTGAGCATTTACTATCTTTATATAGGTTGTTTTTTTTTAAAAAGCACCTTAACAAAAAAATAAGAGATGCAATTAAATGAAAATCTGACTTAATAATAAATAATTATATTTTTTTAATTGTTGATTTTTATCCACCCTGGTACAGATTCCAAGCTGTTGCAAGGAAGGGGGGGGGAGGGTGACCAGCTTGCAGCAGCTCCCCAGAACTACCTATGCAGCCCACAGGCCCAAATAATTGGTCACCCTGGGACTACATGGTAGAAAAGACAGTTGAAGATGTGCATGTCCACACAGCCTTGCTTCAGACTTCCAGATATGTACTTCACTGATATTCTGCAGCTGTTAGGCCAGGACAGAAAGCTCAGCAAAGCCCTCCTGTTCTTTGTGCACAGCAGGAAACAATACGCTGGGTCCACCAACATGGCAGTAGGCACCAATATCCCACTGATTCCCTGCCAAAGCCATGGTCATAAGGTTCCAGCTTGTCCAAACATGTAAATGCCCGATCTCCTTAGAACCCTGGCATTGTGCACTTTGTCAGTATTTCCTTCCACTGGAGTTCAAAGTGTGGACTACCAAGCCCTAGAAGATAAGGGGTCAATACCTTTTACAAATGAATATACTCAGAGGTTCCTTCAGTTGGCCATAATTTATCTAATATATTGCCAAAGCTAAAACTTTTGATTTGAAAAGTATTAACAAAACATTAAGTAGCCTCCCCAATGAAGGGTTAAAATTGGAGCAAGCACTGACATTTCTGTTTTGCAATTAATATTATATGCTATAGAAGAGATCCAATCTCCAAGGTAAGTTCAAAACTAGACTTATGTAAATCATGAAAAGAATTTATTTAAATGAAAGCCTGAACTAGGGAACTCCATTAGTTAAAGATAATAAAAAAAACTCCCAGATGTGCCAGCATATAATATGTCAAGCTCAATAAAAGAAGTGATCCAAAGTTGCATAAATCCAGAATACCACAATTGCTTTCAATTCTCCTAATGGCTAAAAAGTCAACTAACAGTGTTAAATAAAAATATTAATGAAGCATAAAAAAGGGATTTGACTTTATAATTAGAGAGAAAGGCACTACAATGTTTTACTTTCCCTAAATAAAGTGAGAAAGTACTGATCATCATCATCTGACATATGACAAAGCCAATGCTAGTTTATGACAATGTTACCAGTCATTTACAAAGGTTTAGAGTTGAAAACTAAGAAAAATACTACAGAACAAGCAAACTTTTAGAAATTAACAATTATCACAGCTACACAGATATGACAACATCAAAATGATTACGTTACTTTCACTATACAAATTGTACTTTGGCTAAACCACCACAACTCCCACATAGACCTTTAATTTGAAAGGAGGCTTTTTCTTTTTTTTTTTTTTTTTTTAAATGTTTCACACTTTTCTAATCAATATAAGCAAACTAAGATTATCCACACAGCCTTTAGTGCCATTTCAGCTGAAATCAATTCTTAAAACACAAACCTTCAGTTAAACTGGTACACTACACATAAACAATTTAATGTAAGAATTTAACACAATTAAAATAAAACCAGCATGGCTGAAAATTCTGAAAACTGGATGAAGTTTAATTAACCTTAGTTACTATACAAATGGGAGCCATCTGAAGATCATTTATAGGCAGAAGTGCTTGAATTATATTGCGGTTAAAGTTTTGTGAAATACAACAGTCCAGAAGTTAGAGAAAACAAGAGAATCATAAAGCCCACAGTCTCCCCCACAGTACGTGTCAAAAGTGATCACAACCCATGTTCAGGACGTAGTCTAGTTCAGGGGTACTCAATCCCTGGCACATGAAGCATGTCATCTAGTCCACAGGTCCAAAAGCGTGGTGGTGAGAAGCACTGGCAGCAATTGCCTCCCCTCTGCTGCCAAATTTCCAGACCCATGGAGACCCACATGAGCCAGACAACACTGGATCAGCACGTGGAAGTGGGCTGTGGCCTAATCCAGCCACACAGGGGCTGGCTACAGGTGGCTAAGGACCAGATCCTGTAGCACTGGCCCGAGCAGAGACAGCATGGGGCCCCAATCTGGTGGGGGCCTTAGGGGTGGTAGTGAGGGGCCTTGCAGCACTCATCCAGCCCACCGCACCAAAAACAAAAAACAGACAAATTAATGACAGATTTAATTTCCAATGTCTAGGTGGCTCACAAGATACAAAAGCTCTCTCAATTTTCCAAATGCATCTTACAGCATTTGTTTAATATTAAAGGGTATAGGGTTAGTATTCTTTAAAGGTTATTTCAGAAAGCCAATCTGATAAATCATAGCTCTTGAAAATGCGGTTTGCCTTACCTTAACTTCTAAAAGCAATTAAGTATGCATACTAATAAGTAAAATATTGCTATTTTAGGAAAGAGGTTCCATCCAATTTCATAGATTTCATACATTTTCACAGCCATTAAGGGCTGGAGGGGACCTCATGAGATCATTGGGTACAGCCCTCCCCTGCATAAACAGGAAGTCAGCTGGGATCAAGTGACCCCAGCAAGAAATAAATCCACCTGTTTTTTTGAAGAAGTCCAGAGTAGGCGCTTGCACCATCTTTGAGGGGAATTTGTCAGACCCTTACTCACAAGCACTGGAGACCTTACTCACTGGCACCGGAGCCTGGTGCCAAAACATGTGGCCTGGCCAGCCATGTGTTTCAGCACCAGGGCGAAGACTAACTACAGAGACACTCCTGCTGCCAGAGTGTCTCCATGGAGGACCCAGGCTCTAGTTGCCTCAGGGACTGTGCCCTGCTCCACTTTTTTAAACATTGATATTTTTTTAGACCCCATCCAGGGGTCTAATTTTCTCCCTGAGCTGCAAATTTACACCACGGGGGAACATTTTTTTGTTCCTGCACGTGTCTGTTGCCCTACCTCAAAGGGGTTTGAGGCAGGGCAAAAGGCACGTGCACACTTGTGTGGACGCACCCTTTTGGTCCAACCCTGTAGCCAGCTGCCTAGCCATAGGACTGTATGATGATCAAGGCCACAGTTCCCCAGCTTAACCGTGAGGACATCATGGGAAACTAGGTTAAGGAATTCTTGAAATCCAGATACAGGACGTTCATGTCATCTCCCTTGTCCAGGGTGCATTTTACCAGGTCATAGAAGGAGATGAGGTTGGTGAGGCAAGACCTACCCGTCACAAAGCCACGTTGGCTGGCATTCAGCAGCTTGCTATCTGTTAGTTTGGCATTGATGGATCCCTTGACAATTTTCTCCAGGATTTGACATGAAAGACAATAAATATGCAACTTAAAACTGACTTGACCAAAGTGCCCTACTCTAAACTAAAAACAAATATGCTTAAAATCAATCAAAAGCTTAGCAGTAACCAAAAACAAAACAAGCCCCCAGAAGACTTACATTCCTCCGAAATGTTTAAAAAAAACAACAGTATTTTAAAAAAACCTCACAAGAAAACGTATACCCATTTTCCCCTGAAGAAAAACAAGGTAACAATTTAGTAAGTGCCGCCAAAGATCATTAGTTCATCAGTGATAACAGTTTGTTACTTAAAAACAATGATGGCATCCAAATAGAAGCACTAATGATGCAAAGACTCATTCATATGCTTAACTTTAAGCAGGTGACCAGTCCTTCTGGATTAACGTGTATTTGACGAATGAGGGCCAAAAAAAAAAAAACCCCCCAAAAAAAAAACCAGAATATGATAAATCACGTTGTAGTGGTTTGAACTCGTTTACAAGATTCAAGTCTTTGGAAAGAGACTAAGATAACAGAGCACTGCAGTTGAGACCCAAGATGAAATGTAGTGTACTTAATGGAGTTGCTCCACTTGTTTTTATACATATCTGAATCTGAGAGAAACATGCAACTGAAAACAAGTGGAGCAACTCTACTAGGTACAGTAACAAAATAAACCCTTGGGGTAAGTAGGCTTAGTTTTATAGGCTTATTTTTCACTGCCTGAAATCTGTCCTAACAGTTCCTTCCTTTTAAGAGTACTGAAGTCTAATTTGAAGGGTACATTAGCATGAAATAAAGCATAAATAATGTATTCTGGGAGTAAAATTCCTTACTGTAAGAAATTAATCAATAGCACCCTTCTTCTGATGCAAGTTATAAGCAACAAGGCTTTTACTTTCTAGTTTAAACTCTTACAAAGCAGCTCCATTTCTGCTGGCTTTTTAATACACCAAGGGAGACTAAAAACATTACTGCAATCCATTTCTTAAAAATCTGAAGTCCAAAAACATCATTCCAGTTCATAACGGTGCATATATTCAGAAAGCCTTAGTCAGCTGTATTAAAGCTCTAACACCTAGGGCTACATATTGCCAGTATGGGGCACAACATATAAAAGTAGTATTTCCAAAAAACTTGAGCTTATGCTTTAAGTAACAGGAAGCATGGGTGATTGGCATCGTTCAAGGAAAAAAAAAGAATCAAGCTGTAACTTCCAGTAAGTGTTCAAACCTAGAAGTGAATCAGGAAATTCAGACCATTTAGTTTACCATATTAACATGTCACTAACTACATATAATAAATAACTGAGTAACAAATGAGGGTGTAAAGGGGGTTAAAAAGTTAAGTGTTCTCATTTTAAAAAATGAGAAACAAAAAGACTCCACTACATTATAAAACTGAGTTGACATTACAAATTAGTAAAACAAGCTCAATTCAAGGGGTGCTACTTTCTCTCACGATAAGAGCCATAAGTTTAACTCTTAACCCTTGTGATCTCCCCATTTGTAAATATGCCACTTTCTTGTGCTTAATTACATTAACCAAAACAGCACCCCCAAGCCTGACTGAGAAGTGACAAAAATAAATAGACATCAGTTACCTTTTAAGGTAACCAAGGGAAGTCAGCGTTCTCCTCTGCAAAACTAGTTAACACCCACTTGCTTCATTGTTATCAGTTTCAGCAAGGAAAACCAGGTATTTAAAATTTATTTCTCAAGACCTGACATAACACTGACCCAGCCCCTCACTGATACCTCTTCAGCCTCTCCTCAGATGGGTGCCCCTCCACACCGCTAATTATCTTCGCCGCCCTTCTCCACCACTTCTTCGACAGCCTTTTTTCTGAGGCGCGGGGGGCAGAGCCGGGTACAGTCCTGGTGCCCCCGCCTCAGCCAAGGATTAAACCAGGCACTGCCAACTCAGCCCAAAGCCCGCAGGTGCAGGGGCCGCCGGCAGCCCCCGCCGAGGCGATGGCGCCGGGACACGCGGGACGCCCTCACCTCCGAGAAGTTGACGGCCAGGGGGATGATGCCGGCCACGTAGCAGCCTACCATCATGGCCAGCGACAGCAGGCTGATGGACACGAAGTCGTCCATGGCGGCGGGCCCCGCGCTCAGGTTCCCCCGCGGCGCTTCCAGCGCTGCCGGCCGCGCCGGGGCCGCTCTCGGACCCCGCCCCTGCCCGCGGGGCCCGACCTCGGTCCTCAGGCTCCGGGCTCCATCTTGGCCCCGCCGAGGCCAAGTGGCAGCTTCTAGCCTGAAGCTTGCCCCCTCCGCCGGATCCGCTTCCGGGTCACCCGCCACCAAGATGGCGAGCCTCACGAGGCGCGAGGGAGGGAAGCACTGCCCTTAGCGAATATGGCAGCCCGAGTCTCCACCCCGGAAGCCTTCCCGGCATACGCAGCGGCGGCCACCCTCTAATTCTCGCGAGGTGTCTGGGCGGTGCTTTTGCTCTGTGAGAGGTGCTGTCTCTATGGTGAAAGCGAGCTGCAATGAGAAGGGGGTGGGAGGGAAGCCGTTTGGCGGTTGCTGAAGCGTTTCCGGTTGGCGCGGGGGATTGTGGGGGACGGTTGGGAGCTGCTGGTTCGCGCCGGGGGCTGTGGAGAGCGAGTCGCCATGGTGAGGGGGAAGGGGCCGAAGTGGGGGCGCTGCCGGGGCTTCGGACGCGGGGCGCGAAGCGGGAGGCGGAGTGGCCGGGGAAGGGGGCGTGGGGCGATTGGAGAGGGGGGACAGTGCCGGGGTGCGCGCGCCGTTTCCCGCGTGGGGGGAAGGGCGCACGTGGGGGGGGAGGGGCGAAATCGGGCCTCGCGGCTCACTTGCGGCCGGGAGAGTTTCTCCCGGACAGAAAGGCGGGTCCCAGCAGCCGCGGCCGCTCCTGGGGGTCAGGCCCGGCTCCGCTCGAGTCTCAGCTGCTGCCGCAAGCTGGCCACGTCCCTCTGCTCGTTCCGGCCTGGCGCTGTTGCTGTATTTCCCTCCCCAGGCCCTTTCCCCGGGCCTGGCCCGCCTGACACTCGGGAGCACGACTGCTGCCGCCGGCCTGGCCCGGGCCCCGAGCACCCCTTCGGAGCAGCACTTGGCTTTTAAAAAAAAAAAAAATTGGTGAAGCTTTTCTGTAAGAGGCATCCTGCTCCCCGAAGCTTTGGAGCCTCCTGCAGGAAGCCCCTGCTTCTTCGGTGTAATAGTAGGAACTCAAAAATCCACTAAAAGGTCTTCTAGGTAACCCCTGCTTGTTCACTGGTGGCAGTAGTGTAGGTGGGTTGCAGCTAGTAGAAACTGTTCTGCCAGGATATGGAGCCTGACTGACCCAGCTGTCTGCACTGTCTCAGGTGCTTTTGCAGATGCATGCCCAAATAAATGTTTGTCAACTTCCTTTAAATGTAGTGTCACAGTAGTTCAGAACAATTGTGTAGCCAGTGGGTGCTTCTACATGCAATTGATGTAACTGTATTTACTGTGGGTCAGTTTAAGCCAGAGTAAACTAATCCCAAAATCACTGTCTGCGTGTGCATATAAGCGCGCTAATTTACTGTGCTGCTGGATACCACTTGTATCTGACTGGACTATTGGGTACTGCAGTCAATTAGTCTGCTATGCCCTAATTGCCATGCACCCATAGATGGTGATACTTTATTGCACTGCTGCTTGGTAAAGTATCTCATGTAGACGTACCCATTCTGCAGTTGTACAAGAATCCCAGTTTTGGGCAGGACTTCCCATCCCATGTCAGTTTATGTTCTGATGTGTGGTGGTGTGGATATACCATCTTCTCTAACTGGGGATAGAGATTTTCATATTTCTAGAAAGGTTTGTCCTTTTTTGTCTTATTCTAAAGTTTTAGCTCTTATCTTATAGCAGTGAATTCTGCATCTCAATTTAATGGGTTTTTTTCCTTTTTGTGTTGGAGAAATCCTCGTTTCCCAAAGTTGGGAGAAATTGATTGAAATGAATTGGAACAAATCAAGTGTGTGAAAATTGGGAGTTCTTTAGAAAGAGTTTATTAAATTACTAAAAGCCACTAGTTCCATTATCAAGAAGCTCAAAACCCACCTTACCTCAGTGGCGATTTGAAAGCAGAAATTAGAAACTTAAATCCCAACACACAACAAATGCAAAAGAAGAAATAGCAATACAGAAAATGGATGTGGGAAGATAGATGTGGTGGGGGAGCAAAATTGGACAGATGATCTCTGGCTGGTACACCAAAATGACAGAGAGAGGCTAAATATTTTAGGAACAAAATAGGAATATCTAGCAATAGTATAGACTGAATGCTTCATGTAGGCAGTAAATTGTTAATGGTGCAGGAGAGAAGTTTTTGGTAAATATTTCTGTTCTGCATTTTACAAAAAGCAGGATGGTATACATTTATGAAAGAATATAAATATTTCAGTAGTGTGAAAAAATACTTTCCAGTTAGTAACTGAGGAGATTGTGCATGGGAAAAGAAGGCTGGAAGAGACTTCATGAGGTCATCTAGTCCAGCCCCTGTGTTCAAGACAGGATCTTCCCTGACTAAATCATCCCTTACAAGTCTCTGTCCAACATTCAAGAATTTCCAGGGATGGAGACTTCACAACTCTCAGTACCTGTTTTGATGCTTGACCACTCTGATAGTCAGAAAGTTCTCCTTTTTTCCAACCTAAATTTCCTTCACTGCATGCAGTTCAGGGCCATTGTTCCTAGTCCTGACCCCTACAGCCGCAGATAATAGTTTCTCCATCTTCCCTTTAATCATCCTTCAGGTAGTCAAAGGCTGTTATCAAATCCCCCTCAATCTTCTCTTCTTCAGACTAAATGTCCCCAGTTCTTCCGGTCTCATTAGTCTTGCTTCCCAAGCCACAAATCATTTTTGCCACTTCTGGACTTCGTCCAATCTGTCCGTATCTTTCTTGGAGCATGGGACCTAAAGCTGGACCCGGTACACCAAGTGAGGCCTTGCCAGTTCTGAATGGAAGAATCCCTTCCTTTGACATGCAAGTGACAGTGCTGCTAATACAACATGGAATGATGGGTTAGATAACATCTTTTAGAGTAAGCATTTAAAAAGGTTAAAATAACTTGCACCCAGGGGGCACATCTTCATGTGTGAGTTTGCTGCAGCAAAAATAGCACGTATTTGTGCCACTGCTTTTAGTGGCTATGCACACCCCAGCTCATGGGGTTTGGTGTGGGGCAGAATGCCCCGCTTCAGGGAAATGGCTGTTTTCCTCACTCCTCCCAGCTCCTGGTGTGCTGGAGAGGAGCCAGGGGACACCTAAAGCAGTTGAGACATTGGTTGGTAGCCAGAGCATCTCCCTGGAGGACCCAGCTTCCAGTTGTGCCACTTTTTTTTGCAGTGTTTTTTGTTTGTTTGTTTTAATACTGAGAGTTCCCAGTATCAAATTTGCAGCATGGCAGAGTTGCACATGCACTCAGACCTGTTTGAGGCACTACAAACCACATGTGTGTGCTCATCTGGACACCCCCTGAGGTACTAAAAGAGTTGGCCAAGGACATCTCTGGCCTACAGATGTCACTTAAGCTTGGAATAGTGGGGAAATGACAGATGAGAAAAAGACTTAAAGTAGTATTTATTTAAAATGAGCAAGTGGGATAACCCAGGTCATTATATGGCATCATAATCTGACACCAGTGATGAATAAAATGATGAATGCAGGATAAAATTAAACAACTAGTCTTTAATCTTTGTTAACTAATGTCACTCAGCATGGCTTTAGGGAAAATAGGTCTTATCAGATTCAACTTCATTGTTTAATATTACATGTTTGTTTGACAAAAATAATTAGTTCTTATATACTTAGTACTGCATAGTAATCTCATGTAAAAATAGCAGCATCTGTTATCAAAATGCAAATTACATGTATTCAAAAATCCAGTTAACTGTTTGAGAATCATAATAGAGACACTCCCACTCTAATTGGGGTTCTGTAAGGCTTGGTAATAGGCCACAGCGTTTAACACGTTCATAATTGTAGATGTAAATAATCACTGCTTAAAAACAAAAATTAAAAATGAAGATTGGCAGAATGATATTAAGGGGGACATTGTACTCATACAGAGTAATCTAGAGTGTTTGAACATAATGCCCTTCAGCATAGTTATATCCAGGAGTAAGGAATGCTACAGTTAAATGAGAGTGTAACCTACACAGCAGTGACTGAAAAGGTTTTCTGGTATGAGTTCCCTTTGTGATGCTGTAGGATTAGGGGTTAAGACAAATGTTTGTTGTATAAATGGGAGCAGAGAGCAGGGAGATGAAGTCCTTTAGAGAGGTAAGGGTTTTTTTTTCCCTCAAAATCCCCTCTATGCTCTTTTTTTTTTTTTTTTTTTTTGAGTTAGGATATGCAGAACTGAAAGTACTGTTCCAGGTATGGAATATTACTAATTGCTATAAAATGACGGTACAACACTTTTCCAATCCCCACCTCCTTTTTTTAATAAAATCTAGTAACACTTTTTTTTTTTTTGACTGCTCCCAGATACTGAGATACAGTTTTGATTGAGCTGTCCAAAAGGAGGTTGTGTCTCTTTCCTTTTTGCAATAATGTGTATTAGAAGTTCACATCTTTCCACTGTTCATTACTTTATATTTGTTAGCAGTAATTTTGTGTGCAGTATTGCTGTCTACTCACCTGGCTTCTTTAGTGTTGAATTCAATTATCACCATTGGAAGCAGTGTTATTTCCTGTGCACTTGCAAACTTTCAGCCATCTGTAACTTTTAGCTATCTGTAATCAGTCACATAAAGCCACATCATGGTATATTTTAACTTTTTTGAAGTAGTCTTGTTATCTTTGTAGAGAAAATAAATAGTATAGAAATAATGCAAACTACACACAGCACATATGTTACATACAGTTGGTTAAAGGTATGCAGTTTCTCTGGGAATTTTTACAAAAACTGTTTTTTGTAACTTAATCCATCATACACAGCACAGTTCTCTATGCCAGCAATCCTCTTTGTCTAGGTAGACATTTTCATTAAGCAGTATTCCTGTAAGCTTGTGTTTGGAGTACTTAATTTCTAGTACTAAAGTCATCCATTTTTTAGTTAATTTATGAACAATTGTCTTAAATAACAGTGTAGAACACAGTTGTGGAGCTTTGCAGTCATGTATAATTCATATTATAAGGATTGTAAATAATCTCTCATGTTTTATGTGTTAAATTTTCACTTTGTGACCTGGGTAATATTGGTAAACTGAAGTTTGATTTCCCTCCATTTTTTCTAACCTCTTGTCTATTAAAATAAAATCCCTACTTGCTAACATTTCTATTGGAAATAAGTGAACTGAATAAAATGCAGATGGCATGGTTTTTATATGCTTTAATTTTCTTTAGTTCTCTCATATTTACAAAGAAGTGTGATCCTTGCTTACTGTTTCTTGAACACACTGGGTTTTTTAAGTGTGCAAGGAAAACAAAATTGCTTTCTGGGAGCAATGCATATGATGGACTATAAATTTGTCAATTAATGCAACTGAGATTGGAAATAGAATCATAGAATCAATGAGTCGGAAGGGACCTAGACAGATCATCTAGTCCGACCTCCTGCCATGGGCAGGAAGGAGCACTGGGGGTGGCAGGGGTCATAAGACCCCAGCCAGGCAGCTAGTTGCTGGTTAGCAGGAGGTACATGAAATACAGGTGCCACTTGGCAGATCTTTTTGCTTTCCAATTTCTAATTCTTTGCTACAGTGTGACATGTGTTTTCAGTATTGTAATGGCTTCCTAGCATTTTTCAGAAAGAAATGCAAGGCTGTTTTAAGCCCAAGCCATAATTATTCTTTGGATAATAACACTTGTAGTAGTAATAACAAGAAACACAGAAATAGGATTTTTTGGTTTTCTTCTGTTATGTGTGAATGGTCAGCTGAAACTTTAGTCTTTTTTGTGATTTGCTCAAGTATTTATTGATTTTTGAAAATTCTGAGTCAATGTTTTCTTGTTTTTGTGCAGTCTCACACAATTCTACTTGTTCAGCCTACCAAGAGGCCAGAAGGCAGAACATATGCTGATTATGAATCGGTGAATGAGTGCATGGAAGGTAGGTGTCGTTACTTCTACAATAAAGATGCTTTAGTTGATCTCCTTTCTTGTTAAGGAAAGTTGTTTCCATGTGTTTTCTAAACTCACTAACTGAAAGAATGAGCAAAAAATGCATTTTTAATGTAAAAAACATATAGAAATAACATTACAAGGATGGAAAGTTCATTACAAGGATCACATTCAGTTCAAGCAACATTTATTTCAGAACAGCTCCAAATTACATTTGCTGCTTCTGTTTAGTCAGGGTCCTATTTTGATTTCATTACATTCCCAAGTCGTGCAATGAGAGGAGTGCCATGCCAGGGTAGAACAACATTTCAATGCAGGGTCAGGGCCTAATTTTGTAAAGAACTACTTACTTCTGTTAGCCCTGCAAAGTAAATACTGCTGAAAACCATAATGTAGATATTTTTGCCCTTTATATCGGGAACTAAATAAGGCCCAGCTGCAGCTCCCTTGTTTATGTAACGAATGATCCAGAAATAACTTAGTTCAACTTACACACTCATACCGCAAAAGTTTGCAGCTGTGATAAGGGGAAGGAAATATTATTTCTTATAAATGGATATGAATTGATGTGAATGTATTGCTGGCCTTTGAGAAGTGCTGAACATCCTGATCACCAGGGATCCATGTTGCTGTAGAAAAACACGGATTTTATCCTTTAAAAGAGTAAAACACAGGAAACTGTGGGTTTCCACTTGCAGACTGCAGAGTTCCAGCTGGCTGGCGGGGAGGGCTGGGCAGGAGGAAGGCAATCGGGGAGTGCCATCCACATGCACACACATGCATGTGGCAGCCAGGCAGCATGGTGGGGAGCAGCTCCCCACTGGTAAATCTATGGGGGGATGGAGTATGGGAAAGGGGCACATGACTCCCCCCCCCCCCCCGGATTTGTGCACCCACAGTGGACACAGGGCTGTAGCCTGGCTGGAACAGTATGTGCAGGAGCCAATTCCGCAGCCCACCAGGCGGGACTCAGCATGGGGAGGGGAGAGCAGGATGGCAAGACTTGCTGCTGCTGCCACTGCCAGGATCAACGTGCCAGCTACACCATCAGCAGTGCAAGAAGTAACTGGGGGGTTGGGGCGGTGGTGCGCGTACTCTGCTGTCCTCACCTCCTGCTAACAGCTGCTTGTGTGCCTGGCCACGGCTCTACATTACTGTCATGGCCCAGCTGCTGTTCCACTCAGGCTGTGGCTGTACCTGAGGGAGTGGGGAGAGGGGCAGCATGGGGGGTGGGGCAGTACAGGGGGCCTGAGGGGAGCAGTGGTGGCTGGGCCCTGGCAGTGTGAGCAGCTGGCAGTGAAAGGAATGAAGGCAGTATGTCTGTCCTGTTCATCTCCCCTCCCAGTCCATTGCTCCTGGCAGTGAAGGCAACAAGTCTTGCCACCCCACTGCACTCCCATGCCAAGTCCTACCTGTGCCAGTCTGCCTAGGCTGCAGCTCTGTGTCCGCTGGGCACAAAAGTCGGGGGGGAGGGGGAGAAGGGAGGGTCACATGTCCCTCTGTGGACCCCTTCCTCCCCTGATGCGTCATCGCCTATGGTCAAGCACCTCCCCTGCTCCACATACTTCGGGACTGGGGCCTGGGAGTCAGGGTCTGTGGTTTGGGAGTGAATGTCACTGGCAGGTACAGGACTATGCCTTGGGAGTGAGAGGCACTGGCATAGCAGGGCTGCTCAGATCCACAAATCAGTAAGGGGGGACAGCTGCAGGTAGACCCACGTCCTGGGGAGCAAAGAGGTCAGGAGAAGCTCTGATTTTTTTTAAGGTAACAAAACCAAAATCAAATGCCGAAATATATAGGTATTTAGAATTTATTTTATTATAATGATTGAGGCACTGGTAGGCTTCCAAATTGCTTTACATTTGTAAATACATTGATAAAACATTGTGTTCAACTGGGGGGGGGTGTTCACATTAGCAAATTGCCCATGTCCCCCCTTCCCACCACTCTCAGTCTGGCCCCCTTTCTTCCACCCCTCTCCCCGCTGCTCCAGCTCTAGCCCCAGTCTACCCCTTGCCCCTGCACACGGGGGCAACAATGAGGAGCACAACCCCATATTGCTACCCGCACGTGTAAGGGAAGTGTCTCTAGGGCAGCGCAAAGTGCCACAGGGGCAAGCAGCTTTTCCCACTGTGCCCTGCTGCGCCAGGTCGTGTACACTGTGCTGCAGAGGTCCCAAAAGAAGGCAGCAGGGCAGGGAACACAAGCTCGCAGCATGAACCCACCTTGCCTCTGCCTCTTTCCACACAGTTCTGGTGGGTGCAGGTCTCCCCTACCCCCTGGGAGCGTGCACTGCCCCTGGGAGCCAGCCCTGTCCAAGCCTGCAGTAGAGGGCAGCCGGCTTTGTCCTACTCCTGCAGCAGCTGCCTTCTGACAGGCAGGAGGGTGCAGACCTGGGTCTCTGGCTCTGTAGCCCTGGCAGCTGGGGGCCCCCTCTGGCAGGGCAGGGGGTGAGGGGCACTAGTATTGCTGGGGAGTTGTTGTAGGGAGTCTTTAACTTTAATTAAGGATTTGGTAGGTTTTATCAGAGAACTTGTAATTTTTATTTTTTTTTAATCGGGGAAAACCAGGATCCCTGGCTATTATTTACAATCTCCTAAGCTGTAGCCAACTAAGTTAACTTTTCAGCGAGTGTCGCATCATATACATTCATATGCTGCCTAATAAAGGGCTTTTTATATAATAAAAATGTTCATAAGTCTTTCCTGATATGGCAATTTTTTACCCCAAAAGAGAAACAGTAAAGCTCTTTTTTCCAAGTTTTCTTTGTTGCTTAAAGGCACTCTAAAATTACTTTGAAATTAATAGTTCATTGTTTTACAAGGTGGGATCACCACATTTTCAGCTCTTTTTTTGTATCTGATCTCTTTACATTTGGCAAAGTGTGACTTCTCTCCTCAGAAATCAATAGCTCCATGTGACAGCATATAGTGCCTGATACTTTAACATGTGTACAACTCTGCCTGGGCTTTGTCAACTAATTGCTGCTTTAGAGCCAAGTTGATTTTTTTTGCTTTTTGGCTTTTTTTAAAAACTAGTTAGTGATTAGAATTTACAGAGCTACTTTATAGCTTTACAGAATTAGGCTTTTCATTCTAGATCATAAGTTAGTTCTCAACTATTCACCAGTGCTTCCTTGAGGTGCGATGCCTAAATAATATGTAAAAATGAGATGACTCATTTCTTATACCCGTGTATTGTGCACATAGATAGAACAAGCGCTAATACTGAAGCACACTGCCGCTGAATAAACAGTGACATCTCATTCTATTGCAGCTGCACATTTTTGTTCCAAGTCTGCCCCTCTACTTCATTACTGCTTGTAACTTCAATACATGAAAGATTTTTGTGGAAAGCTAAAGATCTATTAATATCTCTATCAGTGATGCTGAGGATTTTCACATCTCTTTAGGGGTCTGTAAAATGTATGAAGAGCATCTGAAGAGAATGAATCCCAACAGCCCATCTATTACATATGACATCAGCCAATTGTTTGACTTCATTGATGATCTGGCAGACCTCAGCTGTCTTGTGTAAGTACAGTCCTTTTTACATGGAAGGTAGTTCTTCAAACACCTATTTTGCTTTGGCAATAGTGATATTGTTTTTCTCCCAGTGTTGGAAAAGCAGGAGACTGAAAAGTAACAAGAAATTAATTGCAAGTTTGTTTACAAAATGTACGTTTCCAATATTTTTTTTCCTGTTGCTTTTGATTGCATCTTCTGTTAGTGCTGTCTGATGTTGGTCAAAAATGTGTAAAGCTTCCATGTAAAGTCATTGATGTCATTCTGTTGAGCCTCTCAGTGACTGCTAGCAGGGCAGCCTAAAACTAAGTTTCTAGGATGGATTACATTGGAACAAAGCATTTGTTTGAAAAGAGTAAACGCATGCAACTTAGTGTCAAAAGTCCTTACACTCAAGTGGTTATATATTATTTGCAGATTCACTTAAACTAGTTAGGATCAATTCATGAGCTACTTAAATGAAAAATTGCAAGAAAGCTGTGTCTGTGCTAGAGTTCTGAAGTATTTAAAAAGTTTATTCAGCATAATTTGATTTTCAGGAATCCACAGCACTGGTATATTTTACTGAACTGAGGAATATTATTGGCAACACAGGGAACCTGCAGGTTGCACCTGATTTTTGTTTGTTTGTTTGTTTTTAAGTTGAGCTTGTTAGAGCTGTTTCTTTGATCAAGATGAAGCATTACAGATTAGGCTAGGGTTTAAGATACTGAAGTTTTTCATTGGAAGTTGCCCTAAATTGGTTGGGTGTTTTTGAAAATCTCACCTATCATCTCTAGGATTTTCATGTGTTAAGGATGAGGGAGCCAAAAGTGATACTGTATACTACGTAAAGGCTTCCTGGTCCTGAATATGGGGTTAAAAGAAACTAGTTTCCCTTACTGGTCTATATGAGAACATTGTTAATTCCTATCACTTAACAAGTCCTAATGGTCTTGACATAAATATAATATAATATAAATACAGGTAATGGTTTTGTCTTGTCTAAATATACAGCTAAATGAAACTTGTAACTTTTTTTTGTTGCATCAGCAGAGATGGTTGTCAGCACATTTTTTCAAATAAACACTAGAAGTTATGTGCAACAACTGTCAAAGTAGTGGACTCCTGCTATACTATCCACAGGAAACTACAGTGTGTGATGTGTTTTGAAATCTGCAGCTTTTCTATACAAACTGGTCTAGCAACACAAAAACTGTTATAAAAAGTGACTGACTTTTTCATAGAGTGAGGACTGACTAGGGCTGCCTACTAATATCAGAAGACATATCAAACAGGAAACAAACAGCATCTATCTACTTTGGTTTCCTTATCTCTTTAGACTGAGTAATACATGGAATTCTGAAGTACTCATGAAGGTATAACTTGGTATTATAGTGTCTATAAATTTATCATGTCCTCAGGAGTGCTGTCTGTCTCTCTCTCCCGCCCCCCTACTTAACCCCAGACATACATCAGCGTTGGGCTGAAGCAAAGTTAACAAGCCATGCCATGTTTTATTTTCCCCTCTGACAGATTGTGGATAATGTCACATTTTAAGCGGAAGTCGGTGTTCTCCTTTACAGTGTAGTGTTTTTTAATCAGGAGCTTAGACCCCATATAGCCAATGTGTATTTCTGAGCTAAGTTCTGTTATAGCTTGTAGTTTCCCCACCAGATGGCACACAAAGTGTGTAACGTGCTGTCCATGTTTTATAGCTGTGCAGCTCCCTAGGCTGCCTTATATCTGGTTTTGCATCATAGCTTAATTACTAACTCCCAGAGATAAATTCTTTGTACTCTGAGAATTGATAAAAGCCCAGCCCTATCTTGAAATGTATCATCTTTATTTTAATTACATAGATAATACTGAAACACTTGCTAGGTTTTAAATAAGCTTCTTTTTTCTTAAGCAGATTGATTGTCTTCTGCTTGTTCTGAAAAAACCCCTAAAATGCTTTGGATTTTGAGTTAGCTTACTTTTTTAAGTTCAGTTAGTGTTATTTAAGATCTAGTGCTAAGGATATCACTGGCTTTTGTCATATCGGTTGGAATGAACATACAGAGATATTCTCTTCATTCTTTTGGGGTGTCTATAGCGGGCACTATGTGTTTCAACTTTAAGGATTAAAGCTTTTTATAAAGAGGACAAATTTTAGGACTGTTCACAGCTGGCTAACTTGGTATATCATCTTACTGACTTGCTTTTGCTAGAAATAAAAATGGCAAGAGAACTAGAGGCAGTGTCTAAATATTTGGCTGTGTTTCTGTCGAGAGCCTTCTGGCAAATAACAATTTCTTGGTTACTTTATACAGTAAGTGAGCCTAGAGAAATATTTTTAAGCTCAGATTAATAAAGAAAGCATGAATTTGGGCAGGGGAGGGAGACATGGGAGGGGGGGGTCTTAGTTTGTAGTCCATTTTATTTTTTGTTGAGTACTTATTTTTGGAACTTGAATTCAGACTTATTTGCTGTCTATCCTTACTGAAGCTGCTTCCCTATTTTGGCTTTGATTCCTCGTTAAGCAAAGTCGAGGAAAACAAATACCATACATTTCAGAAGTGGATGGAAGAACCCTTTGTAAAAATACTTTAAAAAAAAAAAAAAGCACAGAATAAAATATATCTGTAAGCTTAAATTAAAAATACTCACTTAACTTCAAACAAGAGTAAGTCTTTGTGGGCCAAGTACTAATTTTTAAAGTATGTTAAGACATTATGATTTTTTTTAAGTTAAAAACCTGATTACACTTAATTTTTTTGAGCATTCAGACCTTTTCTAAATGCTTTGTTTGTTCACTTTCCATTACTGTGGGTAGGGAGACAGTAATTTCATTTTAAATGTAAAAGAGAATGGGACTTAAGCTTTTGGAACATTTGGCTTCTATTCTAGATTCTTGCTAATGGGCTGAGTGCCTTGACCTAGTGTTACCTTGCTTGTTAAGGGATATACTCTGCTCCCAGTGCCAGAATACCATAATCTGGCTTTGGTTACCTCAGTAAAAATAATGCCTGATTTTATAGACAGTCTTGCAGACTCATTAAGGCCAATGATTCTCCTCTGATGAATTATAATATAGAAGGTCAAACTGATATTGGATTCACTTTTTTTCTTCTCCCTAGGTACCGTGCTGACACTCAGACATATCAACCTTACAATAAAGACTGGATAAAGGAGAAGATCTACGTCCTCCTCCGCAGGCAGGCCCAACAAGCCAGCAAATAATGGGGTGCCTTTGTTGCAGGGTTTGGGGTGGGGGGGTTGGACAACAGGTGTGTACAGCGTAGTAATGGGAGTTTTGTATTATAGTCATCCTGTTGCCATCTTGTTAAAACTCTAGCCAAGACTGAATACATCGTTAGAGATTCAAGGGTTTTCTTCAGTTTGAGACCTTTTCTCAGTGTAAATGAAGAAAGAAGTATGACACCTTTAGCAGAGATTTCACTTAGTTACTCTCTGGTTAGCTAACGATTCTACTTTGTTTAAACCTCTAGGGCTGTTGATACCTGCTTCACACATTGACTGTATGTGCCCTTCTCTGGCGTTTCCAACATTATTGGTTACATCCTCGAGAAAGAGTCTTAGTAGAATATGAAATAAATATTCTTTAGTTAAATCTTGTGTTAGTAGTGAATTTCCTGTATCAACACAGCAGCCGTTTACAAAATAAGTAATGTAAGTCCCTACTCACAGAACAGATATTGGAAAGAGTACATGGACTGAACCATAACAGTCCTTCTGTTGGATAGCATATTGCTTTATGCTACAAAAACAACTTCTGAAGCACAGCAAAATAAAGGGGGAAAATCAAGGTGATTCTCAAGTGTGCTTGAGGCTCTGAGCTACCCAGGTTTTATGCCCACACCTGATGCAAATGTTTAATTTGACACTTCACAGATGGCATGGCTTTGCATTTAAGGATTCCAAATTTTCCTTTGGGAGTAGGTAGGCTGGTGAAAGTGCTGATTTTAAAATCAGACTTAAACTTTTTTTTTTTTTAAAATAAACCTCTTTGGCCTTTTAATATTGGTTGTCATAGCCTCAAACAGTACATTTGGCACCTAAACCTTAAAGGATGTCAGATCCTTGAAGTTGCTGACTAAGTAAAGTTTGCTGAGGTGCTTAACTAGTGTTGCGTTTTATTTTTTCTTTTTATGGCAGTAGTTCCTTCTGCAGGTATGTATGTATAGAACATTTTCTTTTCAGTTTGTTTAACAAATATAAATTCTGTGACTGCTTTTCTCAAAGTTAAAGCAGGAAAGTTGTTTTCCCTTTCTGTATATAAATAAAAACTAGATGTGAGGATTAAAGCTACTTCAAAACAGTAAAGGACTTGGTGACAGGAGATAACCAGTTCAGTTCACTAGCTGCAGCTAATGGTTCCTGTTTACCACCGTTAGTTTTAAAATGTAAAACATGTTTTGACAAGGGTTTTCTTGTGTCCAGTGCATTTTGAGGTAGTTTTAATAAGTGTGTAATTACTTTAATATTAAAAATTCAATTTCCATCTCAACACAAGTTACAAGTAAAAATAATCCTTTCCTTCATAAGATAATGACTTGCTATTTCCTAACCCAATTGAGGAAAAAAAAAACATTAAAGACTAAATATATGCATATTTAGCTTGTTCTCCTGGATGGGGGCAGGAAAAATTCTTACAGATTGGGATAATATCATCCTCAAAAAGGTAACTAAATTATGTGCACAGTGGACACGTCTACATGTGCAGTAACCACTGTGCATTAATACGCGTTTAGTACCTGTAATAACAGGTACTAAACAACTAAATGCACAGGTGCACATGTTTTAGGTGATGCTAGTGCACAGTAGACTAATTCTACTGCTCGTTAGCACAGGTTTTGCTCTGTATGCTAATACACAATAGAATTAGTCTACTGTGCTTGAAGCATTTAGTGTAGGTATGCCCAATAAGAGTAAAATATGTTTTAAATCAAGGTTTCTCACTTGTTTAAAATATGATTTAAAATGTATGATTTTAAACTACTCTGATACTATAACACACCACAAGACACCACTTGCAGGATGCTGTACAAGGTACACTTTTCAAGGCAGTTTTGCTGAAGGCCAGTTAGAAACCTCTCAAACATAAGGTAACATAAGTTCTCATACTATCACTGAAGGGCTGGATATTAGCCTACACCAATGGTGCTCATAGTTTTGGCCCCATGGGCCAGATGAATGGCACAGGGCTAGTCTACAGGCTAAATCAGGCCCCATGCCACCTCCACCTAGCTAGAGCCTGATCCCAGCCAGGTGGAAGGTTGGGGTGGTGACACATATCCCTGGGACCCAATCCTAGCACATAAGGAAGGGCCAAGCAGAAGGGCTATGGGGCTTTGCACCACCCCTGCCCAGGTCGGATTGGGCTCCAGGGACCCTGCACTGACTCACTGCTTTGCATGCCTGATCTAGTGTGCAGGTTCATGGCCCAGAGAGCTCCCCACAGAATCCATGGTGAGCCCTGTAGGCCAGTTTATGTGGCACCAGGGGCTGCATCTGACATGCAGGCGGGGGGCTGAGCACCTTTGGTCTACCACCAGACACTCTTAAAGTGTTGGACAGTCTGACTAAAAATCTCTCCCTTTCTCATTTTCTTAACTTGCTCTTTTGGTTCCTGTTTCTGTGACACTGCAATAGTTTTTCAGTTTTCTTCCAGTCTTGACAAGACCCAGATTTATAATGCTAAAAAGAAAAGAAAAAATAACCAGAATAAAAACTATTATAATTTGAATATTAGTGTGTGTGAGAAAGAGGGAGAGAAAACGCACCCTGAAGGTTTCCTCCACAAATAAGCAAAAAAAACCCTGTATTTTTCTTTTTGGAGCCTAGAAGAGGTGGCTAAAGTGTTTGATCACTCAGATAAATGTATTTACACAACTTCCTTTCCAGAGGCTTATGTGGTTGTTCCAGCAAGAGGTGTCTTAATCCTAAGCATATGCAGGGATAAAAATTATAAGTAAACCAAATTGATTATTATGTTGGTGCAAAGCCTGGCATGGGGATTGAGAGAATGGTTTGTGCATCTTTGATTGTGGTGTTGCTATGGCACCCTGGCCATCATCACAGCTGGGGCATCCTTGTCCCCCTGTCTACCATAGAGCAATCACCCAAATACTAGACTCCTCTGTAGGCAGGGTGAAAATCTGAAAAGACTGCTGGCACTGGGAATATTCTGTGAGAACCATTCAATCCATTCCTGTACAATGAAGTGGTAGCAATACAAGAATGAATTCCACTCCCCTGGGTTCTCTCTATCATCTTGATTGCTCCAAGATTTTTATCAGTTCTTTGCTCTTGAAGCAGACTGTCTATGGGCTGACACTATCCTATTTTAAGTTTTAACAACTGATAAAAAAGCAATAGTTCCCATCTTATACTCATCTTAGAGCTCCCTCATGCAATCAACTGCTTATTCATGAAACAAAGCAAAGTGCTTAAAAAAAGGCATATTCAGTACTGCAGTTACTTAAAGCAACTGACTAAGAATGCACTTGAAGAAGAAAGATTGCATTCCTCTAATATGAATTAGTGAAAAAAAGAGTCTGGAAGGCTTTTTTGCATACCTAAAGTGATCACTTTCAAGAGCATAGTGGTTGTAGGAGGGAGGGGGTAGAGAAGAGAAAAGCTACTAGGCACTTGGAAACACAGAAGTCCGAGAAGCTGCGTATGTTGCCACTTCCCTCCAGGTGGTCTCTGACTCCCTAAACCAAATCTTCATTTTTGTGTTCTGATATGTTTTTTATTTGAATAAATATTGTTAGAAATACCAGCTGCAGGAGATCAATTTTCTGGTTCTCTCTTCGATACAGGTAGTTGCCTAAGAGAATTAAAGAAGTTTTTCTGTAACTCAAAATTCTGTTCCCGCTAGTTACAATTTATGATGTCAATTCATAGCTTCCTCTTGAGGCTCTGAAATTAGTGGGCACAAGAGAAATGTGTAGCTACTCAATGTGAGATCAGTGCCATGGAAAGTTGAGCTGCCAGGAAACTGGATCTGTATTTACTAATGAGAAGATCCTCCTTGTATGAAATCATTCAAGAATACTGGAATTATTCTAACCTTCCAACATTAATGTTCTTTTAAAAGGAAGATTTACTAGTATTGCAGGAATGAGCAGTGGGAGATGGACAACAGACATTTTCTTGATTCATATTGCTTACATTCATGATAGTTGTATTACATAGTATTTCTGGAAGACTCAGCTCAGTTTTATATCAACCCAAGTAAATGTTACACGTGATGATCTGTTAGACCAGTGGTGCTTAAGTTGCAGCCCACATGCCAGATCCAGCCTGCAGGGCTCCCCACAGGTCTGGAAGTTTAGCAGCAGTGTTATTTGGCTTCCCCTGCTCCCAAATTTCCAGATCTGTGTGGTAGATAATGTGGCCCTGTATGCTAGCTCAGCCAGATCTGGATATGCACAGGGCCAGAAGGTTAGGCCAGTACTGTGTTAAAGTGCTCTTCTTCACTCCTATAAAAACTGCATCGTCCTCTGGATTAATAAGGGCATTGATACGATTACTTATCATTTTGATGATCCGTGATTAATAAGATACACTAATTTGCTATATTTCCCTAAATTTAGCAGTTTTTTCCCCTGCCGTTTGATTTCTAGAAGTCATCTGCATTTCCACTCCAATGTCTTCCTAATCTGGGCTCTCTAATTTTGTTGGGAGTATTACAGCTATTATTCCAAATTCTTAGAGCTTTGGCTATTCTACAGAACTTTGACTTTTCTTGGGGGGAGAAAGAACTTCAGCTCAAAGTCACAAGTGTGTTATTAAATAACAGCTATTTTTGACCTTGCTTGGATCACAGGTCTGAGATCCAGATAAAGCACAACTTGTTAACTCTAATGTTATGTCATTGTTCAGGTGCTGTCTCAAGAATTCTGTTGTTGACTTGAGAATAAGAGAATAAATGCTATAGTTCTGGCTTTTGCTTCACTAATTGGCTTTCAGCAGAGATACCGACTACATGTTCAGGGTGTCTGAGTATAGTAGCAACCAGAGCCTTAAAAAGGTCATTGTTTACCTCAGCAATTTTAATCAAGGGCTGGCACTAATGGGCTTTGTACACAAATGCAGCAATTATAAAAGTAAAAGTTTGTCAAACAGTTGTCTGCAAATAAGCTCAAGAATCAACTGCAGGATTGTTCACAAGTGAGGTGGAGTACAGTAATGTTTATGGCCATTGTACTCAGCAAGACACCGTAGCAGTAACAGATCAAATAGATGCTTGCACTGGAAAGATGTGGTATCCTATGAAGGCACAAAGAGTAAGCTGGAGGCCTACAACACTCAGTGACATGCTGATGGCAGAAATAACTTTGATTGATTTGAATGGTGGAAGGGCTATAAGCAATTACTGCCAGGTCTAGGTGATAAATTTGCCATGCCCATCAGTGATACCCTGAAGCATGCCGCACAGGTCTAACCCATTGCTTCAGAGACTAGAAGCAGTGCTCCATGCGCTGCCTGGCATGGTCAATTTACGGTGCAGACATGGCCTTAGTAAACAAGCCTCACCTTGAGCCTGTAATATGGGTATTGTACAGTATCCTCCTCTTATAGGTGTGAAACCTGAGGCAGAAAGATAAGTTGCTTGGAAGTGTCTGACTTCTGAGATCCACTGACCATAGTGTATCTCATTTAATCTGTAATGGAAGATGAGAGATTTGCTAGCAGCACAAACTAGAACTATTTTATCAAGTCTCTGCTTCACTGTTCAAACTGATTCCTAATATTTTGTGAAGCTGTGTTGGAAGCCATTTAAAATTTCAGTACACCTGGCCTTTGCTGCTGAAGTGTGCACTAGAATTCAGGGCACTGGAACTCTGACATTCCTTGTCATGACTGCTTACTAGATCTGGGAAAGGAGACATTGTCTGTCTGTCCATCAGTCTGATTCTTTTCTGCAACTGCTTTAAAAGTGGCAGACTGTTTAAATGTATGTGCAACACTGCCCATAATTTCCAGCTCTAAATTTTCCAGCTCTAAAATAGTGTGACTTTAATTAAGTAACAATCCATTGAGACAGATGTCTGACATTCTGTCACCTTTTAAACTATCCCCTTGCCATAGTCCCAAATCTTGCCGTTTACAGAAAGAATTAAGTTAGACAAGTCAAACAAATTCAAGATACAATCCTGGATTAAATATTTCATAAAATGTTGAATGCCACTTAAGCCATTTCCTCACAGTGGAATTATGCTGATAGGTTTTATATTAGGGAAAATGTATTAGAGAGTTAAAGGTGATCACCAAAGAAAACAATTAGGCTCGTATATTTTATTGCTTTACGATAGATAAAGGAAGCAGAAAATGTGTCAATCCCTATCCCTTTCCACCCCCATGCCTCCCTCCCCAGTCTTCTAAAGGGAGAAAAAAAAAGTTTATTCCATCCTGGAAGATGTTATAGTAACTGAAGAAGTAGTGCAACTATGACATCACATAGTTCAAAAGACTAAAAGCAAAGCAAGTAAAGGGAATGGTATTTTTAGTCTCTCTTTTTTTAGTATTTAAACTGGAATGTCTAATAAACATTTGGAGAAAGGACTTGAGAAGGACTCCACTGTGTATTTCAAAAGGTAAGCACTTGTAATAGGTGTGCTCTGAGAGTCTCAGGATCTCCATCAGGATCAGACTTAACTGTTCCTGATATTTGTAAAGGTAAAAATAAGCAAAATTAGATGATGAAAAAAAGCTAAGCTCTCCAACTGTCATGACTCATAAAAGAGGAAGAATAAAACAAACAAGGCACTTCTATGACTTTATTAGCGGGAGTTAAGCAGGGGTCATTTTTGCTATACGGCCAGCAGTGCACGCAGTGAAAATGCCTGGAAGCTGCTTAAAGATTAATTATAGTAAAAGCAGAAACAAAACACAGACTCTACTCCAAGTCAAAATAACTGAAGAACAGTGTAAAAAAGTCACATCTACAATCTGCACAAAGCTACAACCTTTCAGTTCCAGTACAAGTCTCTGCAGTACAATCACAACCAGAGCCTTGTTTGACAAATAAGTGCAGTTAAACAGCCTATCAAGAAAAAACTCAAGCAGACAATGAAAGGCAGTAGTTGCTGGGATACAGATATACTGTAATGTTAGGCTCCTTTTTCTTCAACCATTATAGAGCCATTATATATCTACTGAAACCTGGGATTACTCTGTCTGCTGACCCTGTAGAATGGTGGAAATGCAAATATGCTCAGTTTCTCTGTCCTGCTGTTTTCATAAGATCTGTTCTTGGCGAGTCACTATGCAGTGCTCCAGCAAAATAGCCTGTTTGTTCTGCAGAGGGCAGTGACTAAACTAGATGCTCAGCCCCTCTGAAGAACTAGCTGCTTATTTTGGATGCCTAACCAGCCACTGAAATTTGAAAACGGTCTTTAGCACACTTCTCCAAAATACAGGTACATTTTTTTTTTAAATCTACATACTGAGAAAAATCAAAGTAGAAATCAGTTATAAAGTACTGGTTGACAGTATCAGTCATGTGTCATTTTTCATCCCAGAGGTCTGATCTGCTGTAAGTGTAGTAGTAGCAGAATTGGCAATAGCTGCACTTAGTGTTCAGTAGAATGGAGAAGTTGGTCACTCACCTATGCTGGAAGGACAAGTTCAAATTTGCATATTATACAAGTTTTTTATGACCTGTTAAACGTTGCACCTGCACTCTAAAAACCATGGATGTTAAAGAAGGCCTTATCTGGAGATGTTACAAGGAAGTGGGGAATGTCAGCAATTAGCTGTCCCATTATGGCAGGGGTGGGCAATTCAGCTGGAAGGCTGCTTAATGAGTTTTGGTGAGCTGTCAAGGGCGGCATGAGTAGACCTGCTCCTTAGCAGTTGCCCTACCCCTGGTTGCCATTTTGGGATTGGAAGTCCTGCCCCTAATCCCTGACCTTTGCCACTAGAAGTCCCTTCCTTTGCCCTCCCCCACCCAAGCACTCT